>NW_017307555.1:273914-303974 GCF_000935625.1 Nanorana parkeri | reverse complement strand
CCCCCTCCCCCTTCTTTGAAGCTACAACACCTGGAAAGAGTGTGTCTGTGATGTGGGAATTTGTACCCATTCAGCCAAAGGAGCTTTCGTGAGATTAGGTACTGATTGTGAATGAGAAGACCTGGCTCACAGTCAGTGTTCCAAATCTTATCAAAGGTGTTAAGTAGGGTTTAGGCCAGGGACCTGTGCCACTTGAGTTCCTTCACAAATTAGACCATGACGGAGCTGATTGTGTACAAAGAGGAAGATTCATACTGGAACAGAAAAGGGCCTTCCTCAAACGGTTGTCACAAAGTTGTAAGTGTACAATTATTTAAAATATCTTTGCTGCAGCATACACAGTATCTTTCAATGGAAACTCCTGAACTCAATAATATGGAGACCATATAGTAGCAGGTGTGATGGTCAGGTGCCATATAATGTATTCATTTATTTGTTTCATTGTTACTGTAAACAAAAACTTCTTGTAATATCTCCATGATAGTTTGTATACCTACCTTTAAGTGTTTGATGCTTTTTTTTTTTTTGCATAAAACTGCAAGAAAGTGAAATTGTCAGAGTACTTACATGGCATGGGGCTCCTTGAACTTGCCAACCTGTTGGATGTGATACATCAGGTCCCCACCATTCACATATTCCATTACAAAATAAAGGCGATCCTAGAGATAGAATCACAATAATTTAGTCCTCAGGTAATCTAAAAATAATGGACAGAGAAGAATGCACAATATTATTCTTCCTGATTTTCATTTTTGAAGGTAATTAAAATAGTTCAGCAATAGGTTGTGGTGAAATATTTTTTAGATAGTAACAAACATGCTGGTTTGAATTTTTATATTGGGCTCTGATTTGAAGCTGAGTGATAAAGGAGAATTAAAGCTAAAGCATACCACAGTCTGAAATGTAGAATGAAGCTGTGTCAGGAAATGGGGCCTATCAGACAAGGCCAACACACGTTTCTCCACCATGGTACACTCCACATCATCATCCTGTATAATTACGTCCTTCTTGAGAATTTTGATGGCATAGAGTTCCTCAGAACCACGTCTCTCGGCCAACATGACCTGAAAATAGGAGTTACACAAAAAGAACGTAAGGAGAAACAAAAGCACAATGGACACAGTTTATCAGTAGAGACTGGACCAAGTCATCACCCTAAAATTAAACAGCAGCATGGTATATTATTGCAGACTTGTAATTATATGATTCTGTCTTTCTACCTTCCCTTATGTTTTGAGCTTTTAAAAGGATACCTGTTATTAAGGGAATGGTGGAGGCTGCCATTGCTGACCTCCTTCTGAAAAATATTGTTGCCTGACTGTCTCTGGCCTCTGTTCTTCTTGAGTCACTGACCAAAAACAAGTGTGCATTAGGTGAAGTCAGAAATCCTGATCTGTATACTTGTTCTATAAATAAGCCATTAAATTATCATAAGAACAATTCAACTAGCATTTTCTAGGGGGGCAATTCACCATTTGCAGCAGGTTTCCTTGAATATCAGACTTGTTTGGATTTGCTCTCAAAGAAAAAAATGACTTCAGTGTCAAAGTGCAGTTGAAAATGTAGGCGATCACCACAGTTCAAAAGCCGGTCGTACAAGTTGAGCTGCAATTTCTGCAACTAATTTATACTTGCTGCTGATAACCAGGGTCTCACATAGATGTGGATGAATTCAGGCCAATTCCCCTATATAGGGTGTGTGTCAATGGGTTCTTTTTTGCTTTAGAACTGCTTCTCTCCCCATACAAGTCTATGGAAATGCAAAAGCAGCTGAAACAAGTCAACTGCAGTTGCCATAAACTCTGAATGATATCAGAAGGATCTAAAATTGATCTTAAAAGCACACAGCATTTACCTATCTAAACAATTTTAAAACAGGCCATAAAATCAACTACATTCATTTTTCCAGCGTCAACAGTTCTTTCCACGATGGTCCGAATAATGTCAGCTTATGACTGAAATACCAGTTTTGGATAGGTTGATCCTTACAAACTAGGAGAAATACTTTTTTTATATTAATAAATGCACATTTTGTTGCCTCACACACCAAGAAATCTACACAAAAGCAAGACTGTGCTCACTGCTTTATCTTTCTATTCATACCCATTCATATACTATAAGCTCACAAAAGGTTGCGATCTCATTTAATGGAAAAAAAGCTGTGAAACTAGAGAATACTGGAAACGAGGCAAGGACTAATTTTTATTATAAACCACTAAAATCTTACGGTGTTGTACATAGCAGAAGTAAGTTCACAGTAATTGGCCTCTGAGTTACTAAGGAGTTTTTGATTCCAATGTTGCATGACAAGCCTGGGGGTTTACTTCAAAGCCCTGTGAGAAGAAGCTTTGGCAAAGGCAATGCATAGATATAAAAAGAAAAGAAACAAACTCAGCACATTGCTTTAAAAGGAACTTTAAAATATTATATGTGAAACTGGCAATAACTTCTTTCAACGTCTACTCATACGTATAACAACATCTGTAGAGTTAAAGTGAAATTAAACCCTTTATGTTTAAATCAACACTATAGATCCATTCTTACTCAATTAGCTTTTTTGTTTGAAACGACCCCATTTTATTTATAATTTGGAGGTTTTATAACACGGTCCTCCCCACCTGTTTACGGTGCCTAGCGGGTTCCAAAGCAGACAACTGTGCGTGTGCGCTCCTGGTCAGGAACTTAGCCATGCTGTGTGCATCCACTGGAACACACAGCACTCAACAGACCATGCCCCTACTCCCGCCTCCTCCCAGCAAATTGACAGGCAGCTCCAGCAGCCTATCACTGCTCCGTCCTCGTTGCCCTTGAGATCCCTGCTCTACAACCCAGAACCCAGCAGATCATCTTGGAGCTGGTGGTGGTGAACACAGACCAAATGTAAGTGTTTGGAGGTGGGGGGGGGGCAATGCCAAGGTACTGGGGCATTTTTAACCTTCATGCAGAGAATACATTAAGGTAAAAAACACAGAGCCTTTAGTACTACTTTAAAGATTGCCAAAAACAACTTTGGCTTAAAACCCATTTTTTGAAGCTTGTATTATTCTTGCATTATCTTCTGAGTAAGCTATATGGGCCAACTACCTGGCACAATGATCTGAACATCCCTCTCTAGTACCCATAATTATAAAGTATCCTGAGAAAGCCTGTAATTTGATGGAATAACTTAACATGTTTCCTTTTCATTTCCTCTCTTTCCTCCTCTGTAAATCTATGTAATATTTCAGTTCTTTCCTCTCTGAGTCTCACACCATACCATTTGCATAATAAATGAGTTGCTTCTTTCTCTTGGTCATATTTTTAACAGTAAGAAGCTATTGGAGAGGAGATATATTCCTTCTTTATGTGGTAAAAGGTACAGTCATTATTCATGACACAATTTTGATTAAACATATAACGTTTATATTATCATTTATATAACTATCTAAACTACAGAATTATTTATATTTTACTAACCACTTTACTATAGAATAATAGAAAAAAACATGAAATATATTATGCAGTCTGTCCTTAGTATTCTTTCTTTGACATAGTTTTATTCTCTATTAATCCTGCTAGTAGATCCATTATTTTTCTACTTTCTATAACACTGTTTGTTGTGCACTGGAATTGCACAGCAGTGTTGTCCTTGTCCCTGCATACTTTGATCTGTTTAATTGGTAGAATAGTGTACCGTGAACTCATAGTTCCTCCACTCTGGCTCTGAACACCTAGAACTGAACTACTAGCACAGCAGGGTGATATTTTGAACTGATGACCAGAATTCTTCTGGTCATCAGATCTAAATTTACTGACACAAAGAAGGAAGCTGTCACCTTTGGTCTAGGCATGTCTTGTGTGGCTATGAATTAATCTTGTTAGCATATTATTCGGGGTCACCATACACATTACAAATATTTACCAAAACTATGTAATATGAGGATCTACCTTATCTATGCATCTTATCAATTCCTACACAATTAGATAGACCCTTATGTGAGAACAGTGAAGTCGGATGAACCTTATACTGAGTGAGAAGGGGGAGCTGCAAATCTTCGTGTAGGATAACGGCTGTGAGTGGATTTTGACACAGCTGCCACCACACTTTGGTCTACCTAGTTGTTGGTAGATCTAAAGGAGATGGTACAATCAGATTGCAAGTTGTGTGGTGGTGAACCTAAGGCAAGCTGTTTGACTGAGTAAGAATGGCAGCAGAAGACAGTTGTCCTAGGGGGCAGAAAGTATAAAACTGGCCCTGGATAGAGTACTTAGTAAGCTACCTTATCCAGAGCATAGCTATTCTCCTATTTTCCTGTATATTATTTTGTATCCTTGATTTGTAAATTGAAAATTTGAATAAAAATGTATTGCACCAAAAATTAATTTCTTCTAGCTTCTATTTCTTTGAAATGTTAGAAGGGGCTGTGAGGGGCCTAAAGTGGCTAGCCCATTGTATGTTAATAAAACTTATCAGATAAACACAATCCTCAAATTACAGTCCCACGGCTGTCCCATGGACAGACCACTGTGAAAGGGCTAACAAAAACCTGGAATCAGCCATCTTGTCTGAATATAAAAGGTAAGAAATGTTTTTAAAAGTTATTTTTCAGTATGCTGTGTGAATAGGAACATGTAACAAACATATGGAGGGGTTTTCTCAAATTTGACTGCAAAAATGGAAAAATGCTCTTTAAAAGATATCGATGCTTGCCTATTTTAGTAAATATGGTTGGGCAGGTGCAGGTGGTGGAAGAAAGCATGCTTCTGCCAAAGCTGGTGACATAGAAAAGGCCCTATGCAATCTCAGGCCAGCACAAACAATTATTACACACCCAAATAAGCATGCTTAGAAACAAACATTACATGTCACATGGTTGTATGATTCTTATTTCAGTACACAAATATTTTGGGTTTTTTTCTAGGGAGGGTGATAAATTGGAGTAAGGAATTAAACAAACATTTTATCTAGAGATAATAACCATTCTAGAGCTATCTACAAGCTGCTGCAAAATGGCCAATGCGACTGGTTTGATTGTTTAAAACAGGAAAGCTAAAAGGCAGCTGCAAATGGAACCTCTACTCACCTTTCCAAAACTTCCTTTGCCAAGTACCATGAGGAAATTGAAATCAGAGATGTGGAAGCGACTTGTGCCAAAAAAGCTCACACGTTTAGAGTCTGTGGGGCTCGGACTTGGGGCAGGACCTCGTCTAACTTTCTGCATAAAAAACAATAAAGTGAAGAGATAATAATTAATTACCTTAGGAAGAAGTGAAAATGTAATGAGCTTAAAGGGAAATATTGCATATATATAGAGATATATACAGTATATACACATACACACATACACTGTATATAATGTATTTTTCTTGAATTGGCATTTGAAAAAATTAACTATAACATGGCAAAACCCACTTTCAGCGAGTGTAACCTTGGGACTACTGAGGTACAGTTTACTAAGGGTCCAAGGCAGGCAGATGTGTGTGTTCTGCCTGCTGCTGATCTATCCATCATCTAAGTATACTATACATGCTTTATTTATAAACAGATTAGATGGATAGGATCTATAACCAAGTTGTTTTTGTACTGTTTTGGACCACAAATATAGCAGTACAGCACACTGTGCCTCCTCCAGTAGACGTTCCTCCATTGAATGCATACTCTTATCTTATTTGTTTTTATCTCCATAACAAACAATTTCCTGATTTAGCACATAGTACTGCCAGGTAATTTTTTAAGCAAGAGCTTAGCCTGCCCTTGTTTTTGATATTAACAGAGTACTAGGAGGTTCCCTTTAAGCTCATTTCACATGGATCATGTCAACAAAGAATGTACATTTTAAACATGACAACATTTATGACAGACAGTGACACTAAGTTCTTGTTATGTTTGAATCCTGGAAATCTTACCAATTATAAGGCAGGGTAGCATGCCACCATTCCAAATCTGCAGAAGTCCTTGTCTACTAAATCTCTTACCCTGAAACATACTATTATATAGTTTGATTGTAATAATTCCATATTGGCTATTATACAGTAAGAGGAATTTAAAAAATGGAGCAGAGAAAATCTGGAGCATCTGTGCATGGCAACCAATCAGCTTCTCTCTTTCATTTACAAATCTTAACTGACCAAACTGAAGCGAGAAGCTTATTGGATGCCCGGGCAACTGCTCCAGATTTTGTCTGCTCTATATTTGATAAATTCCCCCCAGTATATTTTACTTTTGTAGTCATCTATTGAGGAGATTGTTAGATTCATATACCAAAGTTTATGCTATAAACTTTTGAAAATCATATTAGTAGAAAGAGTTAGACTTACTTGTTTGTGAAGACACCTCTTTCATGGACAAATATCACTCATCACCATCATAGGACGCATCCAAGTACCCTACCCTTCCATACCTACCTTTCCATATAAAGTGTCTGTTGATATTCAGATCTCAAGCAGCTTTCCTCTCCTTAATCCATTTTTATCATTAATCAACAATTCCTGATATTTAATTTTTTTTAAACAAATGCCGAAGTGGTTTTAGTTGACCACAAAGACATTGCTTGTTCCATTGGTTGTACCTCTAGAGTCACTATACATGGTTAGCTGTAGACATGTAAGATTCATTTCCTTCCAAATTGAAATTTGGAAGAATATCTGCAGTTTAGATGCATCTGAAAAAATAGGGAATTCAAACAAATCCGAATTTTGCAGTACCGAAAATTCAGAAGAATACGAATTTTCTGAAATGAACTTGAAGGTGTTAGACTACCCCCCCCCAAAAAAAAAAGTGTGGGGTCTCCCTAAAAATTCATACCAGACACTTTTCCAAGCAGCAGCTGTGCAGAATGGGAAAGGGGGGGGAGATTGTGCACCCCCATCCTCCTTCACCATACCAGAAAGACCGCCTGGCAAAGCACCTTGTCCTGTTGATGAGGACAAGGGCCTCTTCCCCACAACCCAGGCCTGGTGGTTGTGGGGTTATGCAGGAAGGGGGGTCTTATCTGAAGCTAGTCCCCCCCCGCCTTGGGAATAAGTAAGGGGTAGTTTTACTCCTATTCATTCACCAAATACACAGTAAAATAGGAAACACACCACACTGGTTTGTAAAGTCCTTTATTAAAAAAAGAAAAATGTCCCATGATGTAAATCCATTGCCAATCACTTCCTCTAGCAATGCAGATCCTCATCAATCATAATGCCCGCCGCGAGCCCACTCGATGAAAGGAAAAATCCCCGCTGCCACATCCAAACCTGAAACTCTTCCCGCAAGTTACAGCTCTCCTCCTAAATATTAACACAAAGGGGGAGCATGTCGTGCCGCCATGGGAAGTACCCACTTCTTTGATTACATTCCATGACAGCTCTTGGTCCCCTAATGATATGTAAACAAAAGGGCAGAGCAAGTTCCATGACGCCCGAACTTGCTTCGCCCCTTGTTTATAATCAGGAGCAGAGCTGTCACTTGCAGCAAGAGTTCACTGGGTTCGGATGTGGCGGTGGGGATTTTTCTTCCATTAACCTCCCTGGCGGTATGATTATTCAGGATTTTAGGTACCAAAAGCGGTACATTGTTTTTCAAGCAAATATGTTGTTTTACATTGTAGGCCTGTAGTTCTTAGTAAATCCTAGGAATAACTCAACTAAATCTGTCCAAACAAGAGTCCAGTAGACATCCCAGGTATGATAAAGTTTGAAACACGAAATTAAAAAATTATAATATAATAAATTATAAATAATTATAAGAAATTATAATATAATAAATAATTATAAATAATTATAAAAAATTATAATATAATAATTTAAAAAAATGGTCCAGTAAATGGGAATTCTGGGGGCGCAGCCTGATCCGTACCACAGTCAATAGAGTACCAAGTTCGCACATCACTGAGCTCGGTCGCAGAATCGTCGCTGTTTTAGGTCAAAAGCGGTTTTAGACCAGGTAGAAAACAGCGATAGTAAATTAGAACTACTTGCAGAATTGAGTGATAGCGATTCGTTGGGAAATTCCTCAACAGACACTGAAAGTGAGGACAGCGAGGATTCTGCGACCGAGCTCAGTGATGTGCGAACTTGGTACTTTATTTACTGTGGTACGGATCAGGCAACGACCCCAGAATTCCCATTTACTGGACCATTTTTTAAATTATTTTATTATAATTTTTTATAATTATTTATTATATTATAATTTCTTAAAAATTTGAAAAAGTGTCAGGCAGGGCACTGGACAAAGCTCTAGGGACAAAATTGAAGTGAAATAGTTTGATACATAAGTGTAATCATAGCAGATTACATTGTATTGTGTGTATTCTGTGTATATTGCAACTTTTCACTTTTTGAATTTCCCGCCGGCTGTGACGCTCGAAAACGGAACTAAAAGTCAGATGCCGGCTTTTAGTTTCATTTTCGAGCCGCGTACAGCAGAGGACGCCGCGGGATCGCAGGGACAAGGTGAGTGTCACTTTTCTGTGCAGCCCCGAGTCTGGCTCGGGGTTACTGCTCCTGATATGGAAAATTCACCCCGAGCCAGACTCGGGAATACCGCCAGGGAGGTTAAGCCGGCAAGCATCGTGATTGACGAGGAACTACACCACTGGACAACTTGATTGCCGATGGATTTACATTGTGGGACATTTTTTGTATTTAGGACTTGACAAAAACTGTGTGCTGTGTTTATTTACGAATAAAGGACTTTACAAACTAGTGTGGTGTGTTTTTTTCACTATTTTACTGTGTATTTAGTGCTCATTCACAAGGGTGGCTGCATCTAAGTGCCCCCTTTCATAAAGATTTCACAGGATTCAGATAAGCCCCCCTGGCCACAGACCAACACAACCACTGGGCTAGGATTGTGAGGAAGAGGCTCTTGTCCTCATCGTCATGGGGACAAGGTGCTTTTCCAGGGGGTCCCCTTTCCAGCTCTGCCAGGCTGCTGCTCAGATCAATGATCTGGTAAGGAATTTCGTTTTTTTGTCATTGGGGTCCCCCCTAAAATAACTACTGGGCCTAAATGGTCTGGTATGAATTTGGGGGGATCCAACACTGTTTTCTAATTGTAAATGTGATTTACTCAATCCAAATACATCCGATAATGAAACATCGGATCTATCCGAAATCCAAATAATGAGTATCAGACTGATCCGAATTTCAGATCCTATAACGAAATTGAAAAAAAAAAAAATACAAATGGATCTGAAACCAAAACTAATTTTGTGGTGGCTTACATGCATATTTAGCTGTCGTTAGCTTTTAAACAGATATGTCTCTAAAAGCAAATACATTTGGTAATTGATGCACAGTTCCATAATGACATGTACAATCTTTAGTTAATCCCAGTACTTGCAAATATCTTTCTTCCAGGTTTGGATTCTGATACTTCATTAAATAGCCTGTATTCAGTTACCGTATTCTTGTCTTTTTTTTAAATGTATGTTCTGTATGTCACTTCAGTCTTTGCACAAATTCTGCATTGATATGACAAGAGGGACCAGATTCAGGACCAGATCATTGTATACGTACACACACACACACAAGAAAATGTAAAGAAATTAGCATCATTCACACGATGTTTCAACCAGACCATGTGACATAGTAACAGGGTTCCTTGGTTGTCTGTTTTAATAAGTTGCTAGCCATTTCCTTATTCAACAGGTTGCTAAATATGTACTTGCTAACTGTACAAAACATACTACAGATTTTCAGTCTGTTCCCTAATTTTGTACAAGATATTTATTAATTATAAACTCTTCTAACAAATGTAAACTGTTATATACCTATATGATTTTCTTTTGCACATTTCATATTTCCTTTTCTCCTTTGGTGATTATTTTTCAAATGGCCCCTGGCATGAAGGCTGTGTATAGGTCCTACCTAAATTACTACAAATAGCAGCAGGGCTGGTTGGATCAAAGGTGCATTATATGCATTATTTTTCAAATTTGCTTGCAACCTTTATAGGATTTGTGTTTAAAACTGTGCATTTTACTGTCTGACTAGAGTTTCCCTTTAAGATGACATGTGTGTCTCTTAACATGCAAAGCCAAAGAGGGTGCACAGTTCTGTAATCCATCTACTATGTCAATGAACCACCTACAGAATTAAGTTGAAGCAATGCCAGCCTGGAAACATGTGCCCACTAACCAGCTGGGTACCTGGTATTAGTTATAAAACTTCATTATGTAACAGGTTTGGAGCTTGACCTTTCCATACAATACAAACACCAGAGACTGTGGGATTGCAAATTGAACTAGAGATGCATGTGCTGATTAGCCTGCATTGAGCACCAATTATGGCATTACATAACAATCCATTGTATATTTATTTTATCTCTTCAACACTGTATCTGAAATGTGTTTCCAGGCTGCAGGCTGGCTGCTAGTTGCGTAGCAACAGAGGCTGATGTACAGGGGGAGAGAAAGCAACTGATAACTCGTTTTGTCCATGGAGATTAAGTTGTCCGCCTTGTCACAACTGCTGTGCTTTTGGGAAGAATTTCAAAGGCCTGACTTGTGGGAGCCGGAGACACAGAAATAGTATTGAAGGAGGAAGAAAGTTAGCAAGTCAAAAAGTCAAACTACAGATTTTGTGTCCCTGAAGGATGATAATGAAGCCTACCTTGGCAAATCTGAAGGAGTTGCTGAATGTGAGAAGCTACCCAAGGGTCAGTGGGCTGATGTGCTGGCACATTTTTTAATGGGGGAGCCCCAAAAGGTCTACTTCAACTAACAACTTCAGGATGCCAAGAAGAATCTAAATTCAAGGAAAATCCTAGCCAGGCACAGGGTGAGTATGGTCATTTGAGTGCAAGAAATAGGACCCAGGTAAGCCTGTGGGGTCCCATATGTGTGATTTATTCCACCTTAAAACAAGTGGTTGACTCTGGAGGTACTCAGCCCTGCTCAGACTGGAGTGTGTGGCGTGCAACTGTTACATCAGAGCCTTTCCAGTTAAGATACAGTGGCATATTTGGCATACAGACCAAAAGAGTGTGGATGATCTGATATGCCTTGCAGAGCAACATACTGCTACCAAGAACTCTCCAGGATCTTTCGCCCAAACCAGTAACCTCTGGAAACAGGAAAACACTAAACTCAGGTAAGACTGTTCTTTTTTATCCAAGGCTTTAACAGACTCTTAAGAAGGGGCGTGAGACACCCAATTGGCAGTCCCAAAGACTGGGGCATATGGATACCAATTTGCCCATATTATATGAGCCTATTAAATGTGACCCGGGGAGGTGTACTGTATATCACTATTTGCCAAGTCTTTTCTGGTAGGACACCTAGGAACGGAGACTGGAAAGCAGATGTGTCCTATTACCATAAAATGACACCCAGTAGAGGCAATAATAGACACATGGATCAATAACATTGATCCATGCCTGTCTGATGGATCCTGCGATGCTTTATATGTCAATGCTAAAGACTACCTGTTAGTGGAAACACCTAATGCAACTGTAAAGCATGTCATTGGATCTGGTTAAGAAGTTGCTTCACAGTTTAAAACTGGACTGTAACTATTTTGCAGAAGATGAGACTTGAAGAAAAAACAAGGAGGTGCTTTCAGGATTACCTGACCACCTGACTATTGACATTTACCATGAACAAGACATTGTGACTCATGTCAAACTAAAGTTAAGACTTTATCAGGTGCCTGAAGCTCAGATAAATGTCATTTCAGACAAGGTATAGAAAAAGCCTTTGGGGTGATAGAGCACCCTAACAGCCAGTGGTTAAGCCCCATAGTGATCACTAGGGTTGCAACAACTAATCGATTATGAGAATAGTTGCCAACTATTCTCATTATAGATTAGTTGGGGGAGGAGAGAGAGAGTTTTTTTTAATGCAACCAATCAGTTAATGGGAAAAACATAATTGGGCAACTAATCGATTATGAAAATAATTGTTACCTGTAGCCCTAGTGATCGCCCTTAAGTTTGATAGCAGCCTGAGGTTCTGCAACAACTTCAGGAAAATAAATGAAATTTGAAGCTAATCCCATGCCCTAGGTGGATGAGTTTATGGAAAAGTTGGCTCCCGCCAGGTACATTGCTACAAGAAAAGCAAAGCAATATACTTCTGCTTTAACATTTCGTGTTTGTTGCCTTTTGACCTATTAAATATAGCTTTCAAAGCATTTTCTTATATCTGTTTAATAAGTACGAAAGGTACCCATTAATCCTGCAAGACATCTTGTGAGCCTACAAGCTTCTGTTCACTTTGCAGTGTTATCTCAAATAGTATTATCAGCTTGTTCTAGTTACCTCTGTGAGCAACAAAAACACCTCCCCACTATGCTATGGAAATTAGGGAATGTGTTCTGCACTTCTAACATACTTCCTATCCTAGGATGACAACACTGGTCCTTTTAAAGGTACAGTACATTGAGTGTTATCACCATAGGACAGGAAGTGAAAAAAACACTGGATCATCCAGTGAAAAAGTGAAAAAAAGTTTTTAAGAATAAAAAGGAAAGCATTCATGACACGTAAGAACTGGTAAATTGAAATAAATAATTTTTTTGTTCTTGCGTTTAGATACACTAAGTGGGGTGTATCGTCTACTGGGAAGAGGGAATTTATCAAGAAAATACTAATAAAAGAAGGGCATATCTAGTGTAAAACTGACTATACACCTATAGGTTTTCTGCAGATTTTCTATGGTCAGATGGAGAAAGTGCAACAGATTCCTCCATCTACGCTAAACTGTGCGGATGGAGGAATCTCCCACTGGGCAAAGCTTCAGTATCTTGCTAGTCGGCCCCGCTGGCTCTCAAAATACCTGAACAATGCCAGCATCCAATCAGATTGTTCAGGTATTTTGAGAGCCAGCGGGGCCGACTAGCAAGATACTGAAGCTTTGCCCAGTGGGAGATTCCTCCATCTGCACAGTTTAGCGTAGATGGAGGAATCTGTTGCACTTTCTCCATCTGGCCATAGAAAATCTGCAGATAATCTTTAGGTGTATGGCCAGCTTAAAGCAGGCTGCCTCTCACTTAGCAAGAAACCTGCAACAGGTTTTAACTGGGTCTGCAATCCTGGACACACAGACTCATCATTGCCTTTGCTACAGTTGGCCTACACTTAAGAAATCTTGCATTTGTTTTATAAATGCCTTTGAACAGTGAAGAGTTCATTAATCTAGCAGAGATTCATGAAAAAAAGTCTTGATAAAATGCTCCTGTTAATTAAAAGAGAACTATGGGGTAAGTGTTTTTCCCCATAGTTCTCTTAAGGGTCATGGGAGGACATATACTAACATCCTCAGAGCCAACTGGCATGAATGATAGCTGGCTCTGCCTATCTAGAGGCAGAGCCAGCTGTGCCCGCCCCCTCCCCCATCCGTCCCTCCAGTCAGGGATGGAGGATCGGAAGCGGGCAGGAGGGGAATCCCTGTGGGGAGCAGTGACTGACAGTCACCGCTCACTGCAGGGAGATGATCGAGAAGTGAGCAAGCAACGGTATGCGTTTGCTCATTTCCCAATCTATTGAGCCGACGTGTGACAGTTTCATTGTCACAGTCAGCTCAAACTATGAGGATGAGTGATTATAACCCCCTAATTTCTTAGCAATTTCTTAACATCCTGTTTAACGTTCCCAAATGAAGTCAGGAAAAACATATGTGCAATAGTTGCGTATTGGTCAGTGAAGTCGAAGGTGGGGATTTATCGTGCCTTAGAATTAACAGTAACAGAATCTGGCACCTAAAAATTGATAATCCAACTTCTTCTTTAGCAAGAAAGCATTTAAATCCCCGCTCAGCCAACTACTACTTGCTTACATCTGTAACAGTTTTTGCATTGTAGTTAAAACAGTCTTCAACTTAAAGAAAACCTGTTATGAGAGAAATATGAAGGATGCCACTGCTGACCTCTACTTCTCTAGCTACAATGCTGATTCTTCAGTTTCATATACATTGATAATTTTTAGAAAGTTGTCAGCCCAAAAAAAAATTTTTTTTAACAAGGTCAGAAATGATAGTCTGGTATTACCTATAGAACAGGTTTACACCATACACACACACCTAAAAAGTGGTGAGTTTATATTGGTGCAGTGGCTACTTTTTCACAGCAGGGGAGGGAGGGCAGGGAAGACAAGGTGAGCATAGGTGAGAAGAAGTGAGTGAGGGGGAAACTATGTGAGCATGGGGTAGAAGAGGTGAGCATGGGGTAGAAGAGGTGAGCATGGGGTAGAAGAGGTGAGCATGGGGTAGAAGAGGTGAGCATGGGGGAGAAGAGGTGAGCATGGGGGAGAAGAGGTGAGCATGGGGGAGAAGAGGTGAGCATGGGGGAGAAGAGGTGAGCATGGGGGAGAAGAGGTGAGCATGGGGGAGAAGAGGTGAGCATGGGGGAGAAGAGGTGAGCATGGGGGAGAAGAGGTGAGCATGGGGGAGAAGAGGTGAGCATGGGGGAGAAGAGGTGAGCATGGGGGAGAAGAGGTGAGCGCAGGGCAGAAGAAGTGAGCGTTGAAGAGACGATATGAGTGCAGATTGCAGGGGAAGTGGGTGTCAGGTTAGTAAAAGTCTTTTACAAATGCCCGCTAGACATAGATCAGCAGTTAACCCTTGCAATACAGAGGTAGCCTCACTGCAAAGAGAGGGTTTTTTTTCTCCCCAGAGATCAGCTTTAATTATACACCATTGTCACATTTGTAATTATTATCTGCCTATCCTCTTCTATTCCTAAAATAAGTCACAAACACACATGCTGTACTATGGCTCGTGGCCCTGTGTACGGAATCATAGGCAGATGTGCATTAGCTGGCAGGAGTACACATATTTGTGTCCATGCTTGCAAGTATTAGCATTCATGCATGCACATGTTAGCGTGCGGGAGCAGGAGAATGCTTGCCCTGTTCCAAAATTGCCTATTGAAACAGACCTGTGCCATGAACAGATTGCTGAGTGGTCCCTGATCCGTTTGTCTGTTTATGACCCAGCTTGTCTTCCTACTCTTCTTTGGATCTCTGTCTGCCCATTGTGACTTCAGCCTGCTTACTGAATTCTGCCTTTTGCCCTGTACCTCTCTACCCAGCTGCTACCGACCTTGGCATGCGTCTCTGACTCTACTCTTGCTACTTGATTTTGGGTAAGTCCCCAGCTACACGCCTGTTACCTGCTCTGGTTCACCCAGTGATCTGGCATTCAGTACTGCTTCTGCAACCTACAGTCATCTAGCCTGCAAAACTGGCTCTCATGCCACTCTGTGTCCTCACATTCCCTGTCACCACCTCCAGGGGTGCAAGATGTGCAAAAGAGGCCCTTGTTCAGCTTGGTCTCCACAAAGGTATGTGGCACATACATATAGAGTACACACACACTCCAGGATCCCATTTGTTAGAAATGATTAGATTTTTTATAAATTCAATATTAATATAAACTCTTTTAGTAGTACACCCACCATCAGGGATAAATATGTGAGCAGTTTGCCCTGCCTGCCCACTCACATGCAGAGAGAATATAAACAATGGGACTGAAAGCAGATTATAAGTATAAAAAGTTATGATCAGCATTATGTTTATTTTGTTATTTTAATTATCAACATGTTTACAAGGGGATTTAGTCTAAGGTAACATTTTTAGCAGTTTCATGACAAACAACAACTGGAATCCTCCATACTGTACTGTGCTGTCATGAAACTGAGACAAAGGACTGGTAAATTACACTAAGCTCTTGTTTAAAGTGATATTAAAGTCAAAAGGTTTTTAAGTTATTTCAAATGCTGATGGGATCACTTACAATGGATGCTGTTCTTTGATGTTTAAAAGTTTTGGCTTCCTGCATAATCAGCTGGTACCCTGAGCAGTAGCCCTGATATCCTGTTTTCAGGTGGTTTCTTTCCCTTGCAGGGTCCTATGGAGCCACCCTTGTGTGTGCTAGCAAGCTGTGTGCATCTCCCCAAACACACAGACACCAGAGGGCAAACCATTCCCTGGTCCCCTCCTTCCTTCCTCCATCTTCCCTTCTTCAAGCTAGCAGATGGACAGCTGCTGGAGACTGTTTTGTTCCTTGTGATCTTGTAATGGACAGGAAGTTCAGGGACGTGTAGCTGAGAGAGCTTGAGCTATCTGGAAACATGATGACTAAGTGTTTGGGCAAACATGTAAAGAAATGCTTTGCAGTGCAATGTATATTTGTTTGCTATGGATTCAATAAAGGAAAACTATGAGGTGAGTGATTTACACTGTTTCTCATAGTTAGAGCCAATGTGTGACATTGAAACTGTCACATGTCGGCTCTATAGATCGGGAAGGGAGCAAACACATACCGTCACTCACTCACTCCCCGATCATCTCCCTGCAGAGAGCGGTGACTGTCAGTCATCGCTCCCCGCAGGGATTCCCTCCCCCTCCACTCTCAGATCCTCCTGCGCTGACCTCTAGATAGGCAGAGCCCGATGTCAATCAGCCAGCTGGGTGGATCTCGACAGTATTGTCAGGATCCTTCCCAGCTGAGGCAGGCACTCTCGGTATACAGCAGGCTATTGCCCGCTATATACTGAGCTTTGGGTCATGGGAGGACATTTGTATATCTCCTATCTGGACACTAAAGAGAACTATGGGATAAAAAGGTTACCCAATAGTTATCTTTTAATGAAAAAAGTTTAAAGTGGTATTAAGGTCTGGGCGTTTTTTACCTTAATGCATTTTCTGCATTAGGCTAAAAACTGCCCAGAACCTTTTTCTCCCCAGTCACCCTCCGTCACCCCCCACCCTTACCTGTCAGCGACGCTCGTCCCTGCAGCCTGTCCCAAAGTGATCCTTCGTTCCCTGTACTTCCTGGTTGGAGGGGGAGGATACTGATGGCAGAGGAGCCATAGGCTCCTTCTGTCATCAATCAAAGAGAGAAGGGGAGTGGCCTGCCACAGGGCTGTGTGTGTCTATGGACGCACACAGCCAGTGCGATCACGAGCATGCACAGTGCCTCCATTAGAAAGATGGTGGCACCAGTGCAGGGGGTCGGGGAAAGAGCGCTGCGGGGACCCACTAGAAAACAAGGAATTTAAAACTTTTAAAGAAAAAGAGCAACATCCTCCGGCAAAGGTGGGTGTCCTAATAGCAACTATTTAAAAAACAAAAGAAGGTTTAATATCGCTTTAAGGGTTCAGTACTACTATAATATGAAGAATGTGTTAATTCAATTCAGTGAAGATTTGCACATTTTTTAAGTCTTCCCTGTCTGCTCCATAAAGCTTCTAGGAGTGATTTGTGAACACTCCATGGCCAGTGTAGAGTGACAGCACAGTATAAAAGAAAGATTCTATTTAGTAAGAGGAAAAGCATATTCAGCTACAAGAGGTGAGTGCTGTTAGAGTAATATTGAAACGTTTTTTACTCCTAATGGTACGCATGTTAGAAAAAAGTACAATATGAAGAAGCGTTAAAAACAAATTCTTTCACCGTAACACAATAAACATAAAATAATTTAATAAATATTAAGCTATTGCACTGATTTCATTTAATTTCAAATGTTTTACCATAAACCCATTTAGCTTTATAGCTCACACTGATTACTAAAATATGTCAGTGACAATTAAAACCCTAGGCTTTTAGCCAATTCACTTCATCACTATGGACTGTTTAGCTTAGTTAAAAAAGTGAATTTGTCAGGTCCTGTTTGCAGCACATGTGGATTTTCCATTCTACAATGGGAAATCCGTGTCTCAGTAACAACATCCATATTAATAATAAATCAAATGTTGCAGCTACCAGCCCTGATCAGCAATTGGACATTACAGTTGCTGGCACACTGCTGTATACATTGGTTGCACATTTGTAATCCTGCAAATTAGGCCTTTAGTCATAAAATCCTTACTGGCATTCCCCTTCCCACTCACTGCAGACCAATGCTGCATGTAATAAGAATCTGCAAGACAAATGCCAGTGAATGTCCAGCTAAAGCAAATTAATATAGACCCCATGATGGTGTCCAATTTGCCTAATTTTGTGAATATATGCCCTAAATGCAGTTCACACAGGTTACAATCTGATTGTGCAATCTCCTCTAAATTTACTATCGACTGTGTAGATTGAGGACCTAACTGAAAGGATAAAACACTCACTGGCCACTCTATTATGTACATCTGTTCAACTGCTTGTTAATGCAAATAATCAGCCAATTACATGGCAGCAACTCAATCCATTTAGGCATGTAGACATGGTCAAGATGATTTGCTGAAGTTCAAACTGAGTATCAGAAAGGAGGAGAAATGTGATTTAACTGACTTTGAATGTCAAATGGCTGTTGGTGCCAGTCAGGCCAATTTGAATATGTCAGAAACTGCTGATCTACTGGGATTTTCACACTCAACCATCTCTAGGGGTTTACAGAGAATTATCTGAAAGAGAAAAAATCCAGTGAGCGGCAGCTCTCTGGGTAAAAATGCCATGTTGATGTCAGAGGTCAGAGGAGAATGGCCAGACTGGTTTAAGCTGATAGAAAGGCAACAGTAACTCCAATAACCATCACAACCAAGGTATGCACAATACCATCTCTGAACACACAACACATCAAACATTGAAGTAGATGAGCTACAGCAGCAAAAGACCACACCGAGTGCCACTCCTGTCAGCTAAGAACAGGAAATGAAGGCTACAATTCACAAGGGCTCCCCAAAATTGGAAAATAGAAGATTGGAAAAACATTGCCTCGTCTGATGAGTCTCGATTTCTGCTGCTATATTAAGATGGTTGAGTCAGAATTTAGCATATACAATATGAAAGCATGGATCCATCCTGCCTTGGATCAACGATTCAGGCTGGTGGTGGTGTAATGGTGTGGGGGATATTTACATGGCACACTTTAGGCCCCTTAGTACAAATTGAGCATCATTTAAATGCTACAGCCTACCTGAGTATTGTTGCTGACCATTTTCATCCCTTTATGACCACAGTGTACTCATCTTCTTATGACTACTTCCAGCAGGATAGCGCTCCATGTCACAAAGCTAAAATCATCTCAAACTGGTTTCTTGAACATGATAATGAGATCACTGTACTCAAACGGCCTCCACAGTCACCAGATCTCAATCCAACAGAGCACCTTTGGGATGTGGTGGAATGGAAGATTCACATTGTGGATATGCAGCCAACAAATATGCAGCAACTAGGTGATTCTAACATGTTAATATGGACCAAACTCTCAAAGAAATGTTTCCAGCACCTTGTTTAATCTATGCCACAAAGAATTAAGGTAGTTCTGAAAACAAAAGGGGATCCCAACCCGGTACTCGTGTAACTGATAAAGTGGCAAGTGAGTGTGTATTGCATGTATTGTTCAGGTTATCCCTCATACTAAACAGCTGATGATAAATATATAGGATAAAGAGATTGTAAATCAAGTTTTGGCCCATAAAAAGTGGAATGATGTCTAAAAAGTGGAAACATTCTCTATGTTCCAATGAGCACCTCCAATGATCCCCTACGTGCTCATTATCCTCTTCCCCTTCCCCCAACAAACACACCAAGAAACCCCAAACCGCCTTATTCTCACTCAGTCATTGCAAATTATGCTTAATCAGGCTAGGATTAAGTCATGTATAACGGCTCAAACATGAAATAAACACTTAATATGATAGATGCGAAACAAGTAAAAATGGAGGCTGATAAAAAAAAAAAAGAATGCAAGTTTTCTAAGAATGTTAAAAAATGATATCAGCTTTTGCTATAAGAAAACATATTTGTGAAAGAACACGCTTGCCATCTAGTGGTAATAATATAAAATTACATTTAAAAGTATGAGATTACAGATTTTCAATTATTTTACAAAAAAAAATACATTCAACTCAGTGCCAAATATTTGTACAACTGTACAATCTATACTATCCCGCTATGAAAATAATTTGCAAGAAGAGCACTTTGTTAGGTTACAAAGCTTGCACTGAGGCAAACAATATTTTAGCTGCCATTTGAAGGAAGTAAGGAAATAAGTCTTTGGAAATAAAATCCCCTATCCTTCGTTTCTTCTCTGAGGTCCCTCTTTATGGTTGAATCTATTATTGAACTAACCAAAGTCAAAATAATACTTTTATGATATGAAACATACAAATGCAAGATAATGAAATGAAACTGCACTCCAAGGAGGTAAAAAAAAATTGAAAATGTTTCATTACAAAAATGCAACAATTCTTGTATCCACTATTTTGTACCCACCAAAACTAAAATATTACGGAAACTCCCACCACTAAAAATTACCAAATCTGTCCTTACAACATATAAATAGCACTGGACCTCATACACACACACATACATTTTATCAAAAGTGTAAACAAACAAGAGCTTAAACAATTTGTCTGAGTAATAAACAGTTTCCACTTTTAATTTAATGTATCTACATGTGTGTGTGTGTGTGTGTGTGTGTGTGAGGGGGGAGAGGGGGTGTAAGCAGTGCTCTTTGTCTGTTATAAAAGCAAAAAGGGAGTTTCTGTATTACTTTGTTTTGATTTGGTAGGTCTATTAACAGTGGATAAAAGAATTGTTGCACTGTAATAAAACATTTAAAATGTAATTCATCTGTGCACTGCACCTGTTTGGTTTTCCTCAAATATAGAGTATAATGTGAAATAGAGGTGTAGCAGTGATGCATTTTATGTTTACGGAATAATACTATTCTTAACTCTATTATAGATACAAAGCTATATTTACAGCTAGGAACAAGCACATTATGGTCGGCCATTAGCTATCCTCATAGCCACCCTTGCTGTTATTTGATTAGTACAAAGAAAAATATAATCAAAAAGGGTAAAACATCCACCAGGGATCAGAATCAGGAAACCATCTTACCAAAGGCACACATTTGGAAAAGGTGTAGCGTTAGGTGCAACATTACAATAACAGCCAGTGTTACCTGTGGTGCATTAAGCATACTCCATTTTAATGTTGCTACCGTATATACTTTCCAAATTGTTTACAATAATGTGGCCAGTATAAGTAGCCATAATGCTGCATAGTCATAGCCAAAAGCAAGGTCCTCCATAAAGCGTATTTTTACCCCTTTGACTAAAAATCACATCAGCATTTAGTTCTGCATGCTGATGTGAAATCATCTTACATTCATTAGGTAAATAAAATATTTTTAATTTACTTACAAGTACTATTTTTCCTCTTCCTGGTAGTCCTCTTAGGCCTTAGTGATGTAGCCCATGCCTAAGAGATGCATTCTGGGAAGGTTACACCAGCAGTGCATTGCTGGGAAATCTCATCTGTAACCTGCAAACTCTCATGAGATCTCAGGATACTCAGAAAGGTATTTTTTCACCCTGAGATATTGTGCATGGTCACATGTCCTACTCACATGTGCCAGAGTTCTAGGAAGTAAAGGGAGATGGGTTAATGAAAATGGATGGATTAGTGAAAATGGCTACTATGAGAAGAATGGGGAGGAAAATAAAAATGAAGTATGCAAAGAATAAAAAGCCTGCAATTATCTATAAGTATCTGTTTGTAGACTGTCATCATTGAACATTTCTGAAGGTGCCTTTGTTGTCATTTTGAAGATGGGTGAAGTTCCTCTTTAATGCTAACAGCTGGGTGGGGAGATGCATATGGCCCTTCACAACTTCCCACCTGGCTTTTAGTAACCTGGGATGGTGAGGCAGGAAAGGGTGACCCAAACAGATGACGCCTGAGGCAACAGTCTCAGGCTGCCTTATTAAAGGGACAACCCTGCATAGTGTACATGGCTGCAGTAACTGTTTGTTATATCTGTCTAGGGTTTGGCTATACACTATAAGTTGATAACCCACCAAACCCCATTCCTTATTTTCAATCATGTTGGAAACCAGCTCACTTGCACCTACTCTTCAGTATCCCAGTAAAAACAAGCACCCAAATATATTATAACAGAGCCATTTTTGGGAAGGTTACCTAGCATGTAACCCAATCTTTTAAGACTTCAATACAAAGAACACATAGTGTTCTAGAAGCTGATAGTATATTACAAAATTTGCTCTCAGAAAATATCACATTAAGGTTTATACTGTCTCCAAGGAACAGAAGACAGGCCAGGCTCCATCAAGCAGAGTATGCATACTGTTTTCTAGTTGTATATCATTATGTTTAGGAAATCCTTTCCAACTTTTGATCTCAGCATGTGCTTCCCTGCCTATAGTGCTAATGTTCTGAAACCAGCCAGTAATATAAATGTCATGGCCATGTTGGACTTGGAGCACTTTTGCAGACATTCCAGAGGGCACATTCCCTAGAGATGAACCTAATGCTGGGCTAGCCAGTTAGATTCTCAGCATGTGCCTCCCTGCCTATGGTGCTAATGTTCTGAAACCAGCCAGTAATATAAATGTCATGGCCATGTTGGACTTGGAGCACTTTTGCAGACATTCCAGAGGGCACATTCCCTAGAGATGAACCTAATGTTGGGCTAGCCAGTTAGATTCTACTGTTCGGAGACCACTGGTACTTTTCGGTAGTACATTTGACTTCAAAGCATTCTGTAGATGATTCAAGAGAAATAGAAAAAAAGGAGCTGGAGCTGTTGACAATGGCAACCAAAAGGTTTCCCCTTTCATCATGAAACATTAAACGAAATAAAAGTTGTTATTATTGGTTGCAGAAACTCAGATTTTGTGTCCATTTTCTTTCCACGAATTTTATTGAATCAATCTGTTTATGAGAAAGACTTCATCTATAGATAGACTATTCTGGTGTACACATTCTTTTCATGATTTATAAAGCCAAGCCTAAAGATGTAAACACAAAATGTAAACAGCTCACCAACATACATTATCAATCTGCCACTGCCACAACAATTAAACAAGACTCACATACAGGACGCTCTTTGTGTTAACGACAAATAACATTCAAATTACCTCATAAAGTTCAAGTGGGAAATTGCATGCCTGAAATAAAGAGAAAAATAAAACGTTTGGGGATGACAGAGATATCAAATGAGAAATTCAGCAAGTAAACCAAGCTCATATAAAAAAAGGAAGGGAAGAAGAAATATTGATTTTTCAAGATGGTAGCTCAGAATAGTTTAAAAACGAGTAATTCTATACATTCAGTACCAAAGTACAGGCTGGGAATAAGAGAATTACCAAGCACTGTAAACACACAAAACTACTAAAATGAAAATGCCCCTACTAAAAACAGCCTTGATATCTTGAACATCTGATAGTGGGATGTACATACATTGTAGAAAGTTGGCATAACATTTTTGCATAGTGCTGCAACACATCCGTGCCCATTCACGTTGTGTAAATTTGTAGAGGCTGCACATTATCTGTGTATGTAAAAGTCTCCAGAAAGACTAACGGGCTTATTTATAATAAGGAGTGGATGATGCTATCCGAACACAGTTATAATCCAGAGGTCTCACCCATACCGTGGCCTGCATTTTGCAGCCTATTAAAAAAATGGAGGCCATGATGCGGAGCCCGTAGTATCCTCTGGTTATTGCTGTAGAGAGAACTCTACGATTGGAGGGGAACCAGTCACATAACCTTAACAGGTCACTTGACCGGGTTTTCATCCTGGCTTTTTTCCCCCTCACATATGCCATTTATTTTAACAACTGGGGGAGTGCTAAATACACCACTTTGCTTTATAAACATGTGGTTTATATATTTTCTTTTTATACATCAGCTATGGTTAAGGTACAACCATATTGCTGCTTTATAAATCAGCCCCTAAGGGGCTTTTTTTCAAATGCCTCAAGATATATAAAAATTACTAAATGTACACATATATGCCGTGCAGTATCGTTTATGCAAAATACAATCAAACTGTATGCCAAGTCAATTGTAGTGTCGGTAAGTGTTGACTCATGTTCAGTGCTCATACACACGTGTGTCCTCAGACAAATTTTTTGCATATTTTTTGATGAAAGCAATACTTTTGGTCTCAAATCTTTGGTGCGGCTCTCTAGTTTTCCCTACAACCTTCAATGTTAGCTGTGGCACCTTTTAAATTCCTTTGTTCTAGAGATCTGCCAAACCATTGTATGCTATAGCCTGGACTAATCTTCACACCAAATAATTAAACAAATCTTGCATCAAGCGCCTTCTATCTATCTTATCTCTCTATCTATCTCTCTAATGTATCTCTCTATCGTATCTCTCTATCGTATCTTTCCATCGTATCTCTCTCTCTCCATCTATCTATCTATCTATCTATCTATCTATCTATCTATCTATCTATCTATCGTATCTATTTATCTATCTATCTACAGTATCTATCTATTTTTTTTGTTATCTTATAAAAGAGCCGTATAGTACGTGTACCTGAATTTCAGGACTTTAAGGATTGTGATGACTCTGAAGTCTGGGGCAATACATTAATATATCAAGATTAAAAGAAAGTCCTCTGCTCTGAACTATTTAAATAAATGTTGTTTATATTTTGCACTCTAATAATGAGAGGTCATATAGATTTGATCTCAAAGGCTTTGTCTTGTGGCTTGTTTTATACAGGAGTAGATACTCTAGTATTCACCATAGCCTATGCTGAACCAGTTCAGGTCAAATTTCAGTTTGGAATTCCCCTACACCTGACCTATTAAACTAAATATAGGTTAGAGTGAAGATTACTTATTTAGTATATTAGCTCCACATTAGATTATAAAAACAAATGTTCCAGTCTCAGAGTTTTGAGATATGGTTTTCTTGTGTAAATACTGACTGCATTACTGTCATAAGTGTATGGAGATTGTTTGTGATAATGTTGTATAACACTGTAAACTAGAGACATGTAAGAACCTCCACAGACCTACAATCCCTGGATGATACCATACCCTATTACTCTGGCACTCTACATCCTTTCCATTACTGTTCATCACTATCTATTTAAAAGTCAGCTATGGCTATCATCAGCTTCTGATGCAGCAGATGACTATCTTCCAATCAATGGATGTTACTGCTAAATGATGGCTACTAAATATCTGCCGCTGTGAACCCACATTTTCTACGGGAAGGCACTAAAAAGCAGTCACACATTTAGAGAGTATTTATGAAATTATAGAGTGGGGGAAGTGACTGAAAGACATCTTCCCATCAGTGCCTTCATTGGTTGCCATCAGTAGCTTTCAGAAGTAGGTAATGGGTGGAACTGCCAGACAGACCAATGTTTTTAACATGCTGGTAGTTCTCAGGGTAGGGGGCTTCATCACAGAATAAGTGATAGTGAAATGTGTCCAGCAAATCCACTGGGTCTTTAATTTAATTGAATTTGTATAATAATAATTTAAGGCTGTTGGCCATTACACGTTCTGTACAGTAGCATTTATGCACCTATGATGTTGCTTGCTGTTATATGGGGAAGTGCCTACTTTACACATAATTCCAGGTATTAGCGTCAGAAAAGGAATACAAATCCATCATGTATAACCAATGTATACCGGTCAGATTATCCTATAAAATGGCCCCTTTTACCTGTACATATCCCTATCTTTTCTGTGCTTCCCTACACCTGCATATAGGACTACTTAAACCCAACCTGAGACCTCTTTTAACTGAATCCATCTGAATCTCTTCTGTGCTTTCCTATCACAGCATAAAGGGCTACCTACACCCAACCTGAGACTTCTTTTAGCTAAACCCACCACAATCTTTCATGTGCATTGCTACCCTAACACATAGAGACATCTAATAAATCAGCCTAAGCTCTTTTTAGCTAAACCCATCAGAATCTTTTCTGTGCTTTCCTACCCGTGCATATAGAGCCAGGGCCGGATTTCCCACAAGGCCAACCAAGGCCCGGCCTAGCAGGGAGTAGAGGGGCAGCAGCGGTGTGGAATTCCTATCTCCCGATGCCCGGGACATGCAGTTCCGGACACTGGGTGGGTAGTTGTCTTCTACATTTAGCCCTGCTTTGGGCAAGCAGAGCTAAATGTACAGCGGGGAAGCCAGTGCTTGTTTTGAACAAGTGATCTCGGCGATGTCGCTGAGATCACATGTATGCAGCCTGCAGATCTCCCATTCTCCATGGGGGGGGGTGGTTTGGCAGGTAGGGGGCGCATTGAGGACCTGGCCTTGGGGCAGCAGAGAGAGTAAATCCGACCCCGTATAGAGCCCTCCAAACCGAACTTAAGAATATTACTTTAACCCACCCCTGCCTTTATCACTACCCCATCATATGGAACCATTTAAACCAAACCTACATTTTAAACTTAACCCTTGCTGTCCTGTGCTTTTCTAAGTCTGATATATAACACCTCCTAAACTAACCTGAAATATTGTTTTCCCATAAACTGGATTGGGGGGAATCTGTTCTCTCTATGCCCCTGCATATACAGTCACCTAAACCAAATCCTTTTCACCTAACACACCCCATCTCTCCTGTGCTTCCCTACCTTGGCATCAGGGTCGTCTTTAATATTGATTGGACCCTGGGCAAACATTTTCTTGGGCCCCCTGCCACACCCCCGCCCCACCATACAATATTGCCCGCTATATGCTGACAGTGCAGAGCTGTGCTGCAGCTGGGAAAGATCCCCACAATATTGTCAGGATCCACCCCGCTGCCTGATTGACAGCTGTGCCCTCCCCTGTTTGCCCTTTCAGTGAGCACTGGAGGAAGGGACAGGGGAGGGGGAATGACTGTGACTGATAGTCACCGCTCTCTTCAGGGAGATGATCGGGAACTCCGCCATCAGAGGTCTGGGATCTCTCAGTTGTCAATGTATAGAGTCTCACGTTGGCTCTGACTATGGGGATGTAACTGTAATTCACTCTCCCAATAGTTCTCCTTTTAGGGTAAATGTGTGGATAACCTGCCACCTACCACTTCCACTGCATCGAATAACATCAATATCAATAATGACAACTGAGCATTTCCCCTGGTGTAACATACCAGAAGTCTCTGACCACCTCCTGTAACATGTCAGCAGTCTCTGACCATCTCCTGTAACATGCCAGCAGTCTCTGATCATCTTCTGTAACATGCCAACAGCCTATGACCATCTTCTGTAACATGCCAGCAATCTCTGATCATCTTCTGTAACATGCCCGCAGTCTCTGATCATCTTCTGTAACATGCCAACAGCCTATGACCATCTTCTGTAACATGGCAGCAATCTCTGATCATCTTCTGTAACATGCCCGCAGTCTCTGACCATCTTCTGTAACATGCCAACAGCCTATGACCATCTTCTGTAACATGCCAGCAATCTCTGATCATCTTCTGTAACATGCCCACAGTCTCTGATCATCTTCTGTAACATGTCAACAGCCTATGACCATCTTCTGTAACATGACAGCAATCTCTGATCATCTTCTGTAACACGCCAGCAGTCTCTGATCATCTCCTGTAACATGCCTGCAGTCTCTGACCACCTCCTGTAACATGTCAGCAGTCTCTGACCATCTCCTGTAACATGTCAGCAGTCTCTGATCATCTTCTGTAACATGCCAGCAGTCTCTCACCATCTCCTGTAACGATTTAGCAGTCTCTGACCATCTCCTGTAACATGCCAGTAGTCTCTGACCATCTTCTGTAACATGCCAACAGCCTGTGACCATCTTCTGTAACATGCCAGCAATCTCTGATCATCTTCTGTAACATGTCAGCAGTCTCTGACCATCTCCTGTAACGATTTAGCAGTCTCTGACCATCTCCTGTAACGATTTAGCAGTCTCTGACCATCTCCTGTAACGATTTAGCAGTCTCTGACCATCTCCTGTAACATGTTAGCAGTCTCTGATCATCTTCTGTAACATGTCAGCAGTCTCTGATCATCGTCTGTAACATGCCAACAGCCTATGACCATCCCCTGTAACATGTCAGAGGTCTCTGATCATCTCCTGTAACATGGAAGGCTTGTATGTTGTTCTTGTAGCCACTCTTGCTCATAGATCGCGGTTTCCTCCCATCTAGCCATGAATACGTTTGCAAGACTAGGAGCGAACTTGGCCCCCATGGATACTCCTTTTATTTGCATATAGTAGTTTTCACCAAACCAGAAATAGTTATTTTTTAATGAGAAGTCTGTACATTTGATCACGAAATTAATCTGTGCATTTTCGAGTCCAGAGAATTTTGTTAGGCCCCATTTAATAGCCGCTAGCCCTTTATCGTGTGGTATGTTAGTATATAGGGATACTACATCGATAGTTGCTAAAATTGTATCCTTATCACATGTCATAGTTGTTAGTGTATTAATAATTTCTCCACTGTCTTTTAGATAGGATTTGGTCCTTTTAACAAGTGGTTGTAAGAACCAATCGATGTATTCACCTAAACGGGATGTAAGTGAATTTATCCCACTAACAATCGGTCTTCCCGGTGGCTTAGTGGTGCTTTTATGTATTTTTGGCAAAAAATATATTATCGGGACTCTTCCTACTGTGGGTAATAGGTATTTATACTCTTTTTTAGTTAAGATCTTCTTTTTTAGTCCATCTTTCAATAGAAGTTTTAGTTGTTTCTTAATTTCTGTTGTTGGATTTTTCTTTAGTTTCTTATAAGTATTCTGATCCCCCAGGATATTTGCCATTTCTTCTTCATAATATGTTTTATCTAATAGGACAACTCCTCCTCCTTTGTCTGCTGGGCGGATAACCAAATCTTTTTTCTCCTCTAGGAGTTTCAATCCTTTATCTATATATTCTTTATTTCTCTTATTTTTTTTTTTTAATCCTCGTAATTCCTCTTCCACCATAACTTTGAATACCTCAATATGGTGGCTCGATTTAGAGTTAGGATTAAAGGTAGATTTATTCCTTAAAGAGGAATGTGTAAATGTATCCATTACTCCCTTGTCTGATTCAGAGAACAGAGATGATGACGCAGCAAAATGTCTTTTAATATTCAGTTTCCTTATAAATTTATTTAAATCAATGAAGGTGCCAAATTTGTCCAAGTTCTTAAAAGGTGCAAATTTTAGGCCCAGATCTAATACCTGAATTTCCTCCTGAGATAAAATAGCCGAACTTAAATTAAAAATGCCCTCTCCTAATCTTCCCATCTTTGGTCTCTTCTGTAGTCTCTTTCCACCCCTTGTCCCCCTCTTGCGAAATTTTTTCTCCCTCTTCCTCTGTAACCCCATGTTTGTTTGGGTGGGGTATATGGTCTTCTCTGGTTCCATTGGTGATATCTTTGTTGTTCTATTTTTTCGTTTCTCCATATGGGTGGGGTGTAGTTGCTGTGTTCTGTTTGATACAATTCTCTCCGATAGGGGGCCAGCTCTTTCGTGCGTGCCCCTAAAAAATTATTTGTAGTATTTTGCCTTTGAGCTTTCATATCATTTTGTTGTATCCTCTGAGGGTCATCTAATATTGGATGTAACCTTCTAGTGGTGTCCATAGTGTATCTATATTCCTCTTCCTGTCCATCTCTTTTCATACCTCGTAGTTGAGTTTTTACAGATTCTCCTTCTCTCTTTCTTTTCTTGTTGTTATTATTTATTATTTTATTCTCAACCTCCATTTCAAAACTCGAAGAGTCTTCTTCACTCCCTCTTATATCTCCCTCTTCTTCTTTGTCACTTCCATTGGACGGTATTATATTGCAATTGCCTTTCTGCCATTTGTATACTGTATTATTTATAAAGTCTCCAGCATCTCTAATATATTTTTTTTGTTTCTTTTCCTGTAAGAATTTGTCTTTTTTTTACTAGGAATGCATGAGTTTCTTTAGACAAGTTTGTAAATTCCTCCGTTTCTTTGAAATAATTCAATCTGTCTTTTAATTCAACTATATTATTCTCTACTATTTTCAGTTTCCTCTGTTTCCGTTCTATTAATACCCTCAATAGTTGTTGCTCGTTATGGTGAAAAAATGCGAACCATTCCTTTGTTGGAAAAATGCGAACCATCTCCTGTAACATGTCAGCGGTCTCTGATCATCTCATGTAACATGTCAGCAGTCTCTAATCATCACCTGTAACGATTTAGCAGTCTCTGATCATGACATGTCAGCAGCCTCTGAGATTACAGTCACTGAATATTATATGTGGCCCTTTAATGGTTTCAGGGGCCACATGTGAGACCCCCTGTATATGAATGATTTACCTCCAGTAGCCTATTCTATCCAAAAATTGGAGATCACAGTTGTAGCTTCCCCCTCATCAGGAAATTGGGGTTAAAAGGATGGATGTCTATGCACAGCTCTGACCCCCCCCCCATGTACTATGACTCCCCCCCCCCAAA
>NW_017307555.1:258049-273742 GCF_000935625.1 Nanorana parkeri | reverse complement strand
GTGTGGGGGGGGGGCACACAGATCATCAACTGGCCTGGGAGGACTCCATGTCTATACAATGACTCACCAGCTGGGACACTCTGAAGACAGCTGTATCTTGCTCCAGTCAGGTTAGTCTTTGGTGCTGGGCTCTGCAGTTCTCTGGTGAGCTGCATCCTCCCCATGATCTCATGATAAGTCTGCTCTGTGTGCCGCTCCTGCTTCCTGTGATCTCTGCAGCGTCTTCTCCTCGTCAGTGGAAAGTGAAACTGAAAGCAAGGTGGGCAGCTGACCTAAACCCAAACCTGGATTTCATTGACCTTAACCCACCTATACTTTTTTCTATACCTCCCTACCTTATACAAAGCAACCAAACCCTAGCTATCCTACGCGTTTTCTTCCCCCCACATAAAAAGCTGGCTAAATACAACCTGAGACCTTTTTTTTTACCTAATGCCACCCCTAGTTTTCTGACCCTGTGTCTAGTGCTTTTCACCAACTATAACCTCCCTTCATGCAGTCAAAATCAGTTTCTTTTTAAACTGTGCACCACCTTTCAAGAAGCGTACATTTACCATGTGGGCTATTAATACCAAAAGGAAGATATGTCTGTGATATCTGCTGTAAACTGTTACACATCCTGTGCTTTGAGAGGAAATCGCTTTCATTTTTTTTGTTGTACTTATCCATCTGTCTCCTTTTTGTATAATCTAATTAAGCAAGCAAGGCATGCTTGTTAAAGTTAATGTCGTGAAATTGATGTGTGTACTTTCTCATACATTCTATTATTCTATTCATAAATGCATGCTAATTCTTTTGCCAAAAGAGCAAAGTGCAGCTTGTCAATGAATCAGACATAATGGGGTTGATTTACTAACCTTATAAACACACCACGAACATGTATACACCTCTGTAGTGTGTTCCCTCCCAGCATGATCTATGGGTGGAATCTAAACACCTTTGTAGTGTGTACACACCCAGCAGGTGTGTTGTGCAAAGCCCTGCATGAATTGCAAGGTGATGTTGTGTAAATTAGCTCTATGTTGTGTTGCTTGCGTTGATGAATGCAGGAATGTAAATGCATGAGCTAACCATTTTTGTCTAAACTGTGAAGCAGCATTATATATGCATCATGTGCATGATTTTTCCATATATGGCATTAGTGGAAATATGCTTTTAGAGACTTTTTGGTTGATAAATACGTTTTGCTGTGTGAAAATCACACGCACCTGGTGCGTGCATGTGTTTAGGTTAGTAAATCACCCCCAGTATGTCAGAGCAGGAACTTCAGTAAACACATTTCTGATTGGCTTGCATGGTGCACTCACAGCTTTGTTGTGTAAAATCACCTTACTGAAAAATAACTTGGTAACAATGTTATAAACCCTTGCAGTGGGAATACCCCCCCCCCCCCCTGCAAGGGTTGAATGCTCATTTTTGCCTAGGGTAAAAAGTAACAAAGTTATTCTTACCTGATACTCCGAGCTGGCCAGCTGTGGCAGCACTCCCTCCTACCTGTCTCCTCCGCTGAAGGAGCGATGGTATGTCCCTTGGCGTCCTCACATCCTATACACAGTGTATGGAATGTGATGACTCACAAGACCTTAGACCGCTGCAGTGGAGGGGGAGAGAGACCCCAGGGACCACTCTAAGAGCAAACTGCTTGATTGAGTATAACCTCTTTTTTATTTCTGACCCTAGGCAAAAACAAGTACTTGGTAGCCCCACTGCAAGGATTAATACAATTTTTACCTGGAGTTGTTCTTTATTAAAGGCAGATATTGTGAATATCTAAAAATGAAAAAGTATATGTTTGTAAGCATCTGTACTATTATGGGTAAACTTTGAGTTCAACCCGAACCCAAGTTGCTCACAGGTTGGAAAAATGGTAAACTAATGCAGCCAATTGCATCTATAGCAGCCAATTACAAACAATGCACTTCCTGTCATTTCAACAGTGGTCAGGTGGCTTAGAAGGGCCAAATCATGAGGGTTTTCTTATGTGCCACCTCCCTCCCTATGAAGGTCAGGGTTAGTAGCAGGCTTTGTTCAGTGTGTTTTGGACAAGGAGGTATGGAGCTGTTAGGGACAGATCACAGACTGTTAGCAGGGACAGTTAGGTAATACTGCGGCTGCAGCTAATTGCTGAAAATGTCTATCCATATTTACATTGAGTCAAAGACTCAGGGAGTGATAAAAGGGTGTTTTTAGGGAGATCTGGATGCTGCTAGTGATTCCTTAAAACTTCTATATTTACATAGAGTCACAGCAATCACCAGCAGCATCCAGTAGGAGATTAGGGAAAGATTAGAGAAAAATAACATATTTTTCATATACCTCCATGTTGTGATTTAGCTGCTGAATTCCCCCTTGCTTATTTTTGGGGTAGCTTTCTTTTTATTTTACATTTTTATTTTAGGTTGTTTTTTTTAAAGGTTAGTGTGGCTTAATGTTTAGTAAAAGTGCCTAAATACTGTGCATGTGTTCACTACAATATTTTGGGGGCCTTTTTCAGTGAAATAAAAAAAAAAGGTTGTCATTTTTTAAAAAGTAAAAGCTGACTGGTGTGAATTCTGTTGAAAAAAATGGCCAATTGAAAACTCTGCATGGGCAGGGATTTGTCATGGCAGCTTTGGAAAACGAGGGTAGGGTGTTATAATATGAGTTAGTTTTGCACATGATGGTGGAAAAGGCAAACATGAGGAAATGTGGCAAATAGATTACTTAATGTGGTGCCTCAGAGTGGGGCACTTAGTGCCCCCTCTTGGGTGATGACGGTAGATCCCTGCATCATTTTCCCCTTGTATCAAGTGCGGGGGATTATTGCACCATCAGGAAATGTGGCAAAGAGGCTGTAACAAATCAAATACACAAAGTGGGGCATGTCAGTTTATCTTTGGAATGGTAGCAGTAGATCACACAAATTTTTCCTTGTGTGGGAAAGATGAAACAACCGCTTAGAAGCCTTCCTAACTTTCCTCCTTCTCACTGCCAGTACCCAAACCCTCCTCCTACTATGGAGGGGTTAGCAGATGAGGAGGGGAAAAATGGCATATTAGCAGTCCTTAAAAACAAAAACAAAAAAGGTGGTTAAGCACCCCTGAGGTGGAAGGGGGGGGGGGAGGCAGCCCACATTGGGAGTTCATATATCATGGGTGATACACATGTCTGTGGGGGAGGAGGAGACGAAAAAGGGGAACTAGAAGGCCAAAAAAAATAGGGGTAAAAGTGGTTCATTAGCAGCACTCTAGAAGAAAGTGATTGCAATGTGCTCTTTAGGAATGGGGACAATGTGTCTTTTGCAACTAACTTGCCTCATTGGTGTGCTGCTCTTACCACATTCTTTTGTGCATAGTCATGTATTTCCTCATGCATGTGGTACTATGCTACGTGTGGAATATTTTAGGAAAACATTGGGATGTGGGGTACAGGGAATGTGTGGATGTGGTTATGAAGTGTTTTGTGCACTTTGTTTTGACATTTTATTAAACATTTAGGACAATGCAGTGTGGTACTGCCAAAAAAAAAACTTACAAACTATACTAACAAACAGTTGTGCCACCAGCCAATTTGCATGAAGTTGAATGAAACTATTTTTTCAGAGTACAATTGCTTATAGCTTTTAGACCTCCTGTGGCTGCTACACCCAGATGTCAATTCATAATTTTTACCGCTAAAACATCAGGTGTCCCTGGGTTTAGCTAAGAAAGCTTTTTCCAGTTATGTGGAATCAGATTTGGGGCGCTGCTACTGTATTTAAGCCAAGCAGTCACTTAAAATAAAATATTAAAATTGTTACACAAGCAAAATATGTGATGTATGTACTTGCTGATGCTGTCCATGAAATTTGCACTGTTTTGTAACACTGCATACAACCTAAAAGCATCTCCCAAGCATGTAATTGAAAGGATTTTATTTTTCAAATGCCACCCTTGAAGTTACATAAAAAGGACCCTCTCCCCACCTAACAGTAATTTCACATTGATACAAATCTCTTATGGCAGTGCCCAGCCCTCCGTGTTTTGTCTGACATTACCTTGGACTATACGCCTTGAAAATGGCCAGAGTTGATTTTCAAGATTCACCCCCATTGAAGATTTCAATTTACAAATTTTGCAATATGTTCAATGAAGGGCACTCAAATTGAAACCAAGCCAAATTCGCTCATTCCTAGTTAGCATAACTGAATGAGCTTCCTTTATTGCTCTCCGAGCCCCGAGGAGAATCACCCTCGCTTTTTGTCGCAAAAAGCAGAAATAGGAAGGGAAACCTGTTTTGGTGGCAACTGTCCAAGAGGGGATTTCTGCTCACTTTGGAGAGATTTCCTCTTTGTTGTGTCTTCAGAACAGGAAGCAAAGGAAAATCTCCACAATGAGACCCAAATAGGAGAAAACAATAAGATTCAACAATGTGCAATGTCACTACAAGTGTGGGGAAAGGAATAAATGCCTGAACGAAGGCTTGATGGAGAAGAGTCAATCAAATGTGTAAATATTCAGTAGTAACACCGAAGATCAAAATGGTGTTCTAGACCACTCCAGATAATCCAAGAAGGCAAAACTGTTACCTGAAGGAATGATGAACCTCAACTAGCAAACTGCAGGACAACCAACCACCTTATATTAAAAAAAAGGTGGAGCAAGAACTACTTGAACATGAGAATACCATAGACCCATAGTTAAGGTTGTCAACAAAACACAAATTTACTAGAGAAAAAAACTGAAGCCTAAGCTTGGAAAGACAAGGTATGCCACAAAAAACACCAACCAGTAAACAGCTGGAGGCTTAAGTAAAACACCTTGAGTTATGACTTCAGGGAGAGGGAGGTCCACACATGAAGGATGTCATTTGAGGAAGGTAATCTCTAAAAGTATGGATATAGGAGGCCTCTGAGCAGCACATTTTAGATGGAGAGAAGGCTAGTAATTCAGAATTCTTTAAAGGAGAGTGTGAGGTCCTCAACACCATCCCCTATTTATAAGTAGGCAGGAGTGAAGATACGTTGTAATGCCAATAGGTGAAAAAGGAGCAAAAGAAAGAGTCCTTCCACATCTAAAAGTAGTTCACAGGGCCGGATTTACTCTCCCTGCCGCCCCAAGGCCTGGTTCTGCAATGCGCCCCCCACCCCCCTTCACATCAATGGAGAATGGCAACCAGATGGCGGGGTTAGTGTCAATTTTTTTTACTGTTTCTTTATTTTTTTAAAACTTTTTTTATCAGTTTTTATTTAATTATTTCTTCTTATGTTTTTCATTTTTATTTATTTCATAATTTTTTTTATCAATTTCATTGTTTTTAGAGTTTTATTTATCTTATTTACTTTTTTTTATAATTTTGCAGAAGGACTTGTTCTCTGTGTGTCTTTGCAAGGATTTGTTGCACTACATAGTGGAGAAAAAGTAGGCCATAAATGAGACAAGGTCTTGTATACTGAAAAACTCAAGTGGCTTGCTCTGATGAGGGTTGTAAATGACTTATGGTGACCAAATAACTATAGGTGGGCTCACTTCCCTCAGCCTTAACTGTCACCGTGCCAAGATGGTGATAGCAGAAAAATTGAAAAGTGTGCAACTGCACCAACTGTGAAGAAGCTCCCCGTACTTTAGTCTGATTGTCCTTACTCGCTATGTAAGTTCCCATTCCAGGCGAATCCCATGGTCTGACAGAACAGATACAGCTATGTACAAGCACACACAGTTCAGGCCTAATGGCCTTACTCACCAAGTGAGTCTGCAGAGACTGATCATATCAGAGGCTGTACCTCAGCTCTGCTCCTACAGAGTGCTCTGCATTTAACACAGTACATAGAGCTCTGGGAAGCACCACAATGCGGAGTCCAGTGACGGAAGGTCAAATTCAGACTAATCCACAATTTACCAGTCTAGTCAGGGGCAGATAAGACTTCCATAACTATACTGAGGAAAAAGTGGTATGCTTCAGCCTGAAGGTCTTAATCACGAGGTGAGTCTTTAGAGCCCGGTTCACACCAGAGGCTGTGCCACAGTTCTGGACCTAAAAAGAGCTGTGCAGCTAACAAACACAGTGCATAAAGGCCTGGAACATGACAAAAAGTAGAGCCAAGTGTCCAAAGGTCACATTCCAGGCTTGCCCACAATCTTCAGTTCAGGAAGGTTCAGGTACAGCCTCCAAAGTCGTTGCTGAGGATAAACTACAGTATTCTAGATACTAGCTCAAGCAGTGTGTGGTAAGCCTTGATAGACGGTCGAAGAATTACAGCAAAAAAATTGTGTTTTTAAGAAATCGTGTTCAACCTCCTAGACAAGCAAACAAAAGAGGCATGACTGTTGGAGGCAGGGTTATAAGAGGGATGGCTTAATGTCTTTTGTGTACCAGTGTCCAAACCACTTGTACCTCCTGTAGGCAGCAGAATATCTATATGTTTAAGAATTACTACAATTCTGTGTCCCTTAATAAACGCTAAAGAGAAGGAGATCTCTCCAAACCAAAAGAAAATCCCCTTTAACACAGTTGTCACTGGAAAAAGTCCCCAGATTGGAAAATGTAACCTCTATTCCTGTTTTGGTTATGGCTGTAAAATTTCCGATTTGCTATATTTCCCATTTCTATGTACTGGAGACAATGGTCAACAAGACAAATAGAGAGAATGAATCTCCTGGGTGGTGGGCAGCAATAAAACCCTGACAGGGATTTCAACACTTCAATAAGTTTCAGCTTCACATGCACTTAATATGTACAGTGTATGATTCTCTAAAGATCATTTCATTAAATGTTTCATGCAAAAAATGGCTATGTAGAACTTATTCCTAATTTTTGCATGTTGCATCACCCCCAAGCAAGTTTTTTTTCCTGATTTGAATATTTGTGTAAATGATTATTAACACATAGAAGCTTCAAATGAATATAAGTATCGGTACTCGTACTCAGACCCAAAAAAGTGGTATCGGTGCATCCCTAGTAAAAAGCAATGCAATGCTATACATTGCCTATAGTGCTAATCTATTGTTTTCACAAGATCATCATTAGCAGGTTTAATTGTACTCCTATTTGTTCACTCTTATAATGATTGCAGATTGTCAGTACACACCACAGCAATCTCTTATGGCAATGTTGCACTCAGTAAATGAGCATTGACAGGCTCAATCCTTTTCCATTATCCTTTGGAAAAGTGATCAAACATAGATCAGCATGATGGAAAATCTATTTGACTAAATCCGTGTTTATCATTGTTTATGCTGTATTCTACACACAGCAGATTATCAGTAGCAAGGATTAAATACAGTGCTAATTTTAGATAAGCAGATCTGTCTTTAGTATAGCTACATATATACGTATATGTAGTCATTCAGTTAGTAGTCACTGGGGTGAACTACTCAGACTGCAAAAGTCAACATTAATCAAACATCACTCACATGTTAATATATATAAAGTAGTATTAACGTGACACTAAACTCAGGAGTCAAACCTTAAAAATGCATTCAAGTACCTTAACTATTAACAAAAGTGTATCTTATTTGTGTATCGCTCAGCTGTAGATCCTCAAATCATCTCTGAGTTTGTGCTGACACTGTCTTTTCTTCTGGAGGGTGGCTACTTTTGTTCCCCATGGTCCCCGTGTGTGTTGTAAAGTAGTCACTGCTTCAAGCTCACTCCTGTGATGAACTACAATCTCACATTTAGTTATATAATTTATATTGCGATTGTAGTCCATCATTGAGAACGAGCTTGGAGCAGTGGCTACTTTTCAACACACACAGGGACCTTGGGGAACAAAGATAGCCACCCTCCAGAAGGAAGGACAGTGTCAGCACCAAATCAGAGATGATTTGAAGATCTACAGCCGCGTGATACACAAATAAACTGCATTTTTGTTAATAGTTAAGGTACTTAAATGCATTTTTTGGATTTAACTCCTGAGTTTAGTGTCACTTTAAATCATCTCTGAATTGGTGCTGACACTGTCCTTCCTTCTGGAGGGTGGCTACTTTTGTTCCTCATGGTAGCCACCGCTCCATGCTCGCTCTTGTGATGGACTACAATTTCAATACAAATTAGTAAACTAAATGTCAGATTGTAATCCATTACGGGAAGTGACCTTGCAGCGGTGGCTACTTTACTACACAGTAATTCACTGAATTCAGAGATAATTTGATGATTCATCGCTGAGTGATACACAAATAAGCTGCATTTTTGTTAATAGTTAAGATACTTGAATGCATTTTTAAGATTTAACTCCTGAGTTTAGTGTCACTTTAAAAGTCTTAGTAGTAAGGATATATAAAAAGGAAAAGAAGAGCTGAATTACTTTTCCAGATGAAAATGCTGCTGTAGGCTGCCTTCAGTTGAGCTAACAAAGTCAAAATTTAGGCATGTGATCTTTGCAAAAGGAAGGAACAAAGTTCAGACTGGCTGTCCCCTTCTGCAGTTATTATGTGATAAGTACCTAGCTTTTTTTTCACCAGGAAAGGCAAGTACTCCAGCCCTCACGATACTCTTCATTTAGCTATCCAAGCAAGAGTTTTAAAGTAGACCTTGCATCAAATTTCAAGGTACTGCTATTTAAGGGAGCCCGACTCCCCATGTCAAAATGTACAGCACATTTCTTCTAGATTTGGGATCCTTCACTTTCCCGCGATCCCACCAAAGGCAGAGTGACATCACTTAGGCACCATGACACCTAAATTAGGAAAATAGAAGCTGGGATGTAAGGTGGTTAACTTTTTAATTGTTCTCCTAAAAGCGCTGCTAAACAGCAGACCTGGAGTTTGATGCAAGGTCACTTTAACTAAATTTAAAGTGACACTAAACTCAGGAGGTAAATCCTAATAATGCATTCAAGTACCCTAACTACACTAAACTCCCAGTTATCTGGCACACATGGGGATTGGTAGATGCTGGATAACTGTAATTTCTGGTTGCTTGAGCGTTAGTATTAACTTTCAAGCAACAACCCCCACTGCTATTGGCTATTTCAAATTGCCATACCCAATAACAGCTATTGCACATGCCCACTGCTCGTTGTTTACATTCCCCTGCCAGCTGCGGAATCTAGCCATTAGCCACAGTAAGATGTAAATAGATAATTTCATTAGTAACTAAATAAATGTACTTGCTAAAACATTTTTTAGTGTGCACATGTCTATCAAACAAATGGCAAAACAATTGAGGACATATGTCCTCGATTTTCTTTTTCTGGTTGCTTGAATGCCAGATAATGGGGAGTTTGCTTTATTAACAAAAATGTAGCTTATTTGTGCATCGTCAAATCGTCTCTGAATTCATTCTGACATTATCCTTCTTGGAGGGTGGATACTTTTGTTCCCCATGGTCCCTGTGAGTGTGTGCTGTAAAGTAGCCACCGGTCCAAGCTCACTCCCATGATGGGCTACAATCTCAATCATTTAGATACATGAAATTTTATAAAACCAGTTTTTGTTAGTATTGTCATCTCTACTGTACTTATCTTTCTCCATTTAGCAACACTATGCAAAAATCAGCTATATGCAAATATGGCTCCTTATATTAACTTATACTGTAAACCATCTGTCTCAGATGTAAAGGTAGCCAAAGTGCTCAAGGGAACAATCCCACAATCTCAATTTCTTTGGGTGAAAAATCAAATCAAATCGTCTTTTAAATTTGTAAATGTAACAGTGCCTTCCATTTTTTTTCATAGCTAGAGCTTAACTACAGAAGATGAACTATATGCCCCTTTGTGCTGTATTTTAATTGCCCCTTTAAATTACCAGGTGTGGAAACATGGTTTTAATCTGAATAGTTATATACTATACATTTGTAGATTACTATAGTGAGAAATGTATAATGAAAAAATAAGTACAGTTATACTGACTTGATACACAAATCTGGCTGTGAAGACCAGAAGATAAATTTCATCCAGAAATTACATAAGGCGATTGTTGCATTATACACTGAGTGGCCAGATTATTATGACCACCTAACGTTTGTAGGCAAATTAGCTATAATTTCGCGCTGAAGTTGCTAGAGGGCCAGACCAGTATAAATAGGGAAGCAGGTTGTTTACCACGACAGTAGAAGTGATTTTTTTCTGAAGATATGGGTTAACAACGCGATTTAACAGCCTTTGAACGTGGGATGATTGTTGGCGCGAGCTATGGAGCGAGTATCAGCAAAACAGCAGAATTCGTTAAATGTTCAAGAGCAGCTGTTGTTAAAGTGTTTAAAGACTGGACTGTCAGCCTAAAATCTGGGTCTGAACGTGCAAATTGTGTCCGTCAGCGACTAGTCAATGTTAGGGCAAAACGGAGAGTGGCAAGACTGGTAAACAACAGAAGAGCAACAGTGCAGTGTCAGATTCCTCGCATCACCTTTCAACATCTCGTGGAGTCACGAGGCGGCCCAACAAAGTCATCTCGTGGAGTCATCTCATGGCCCAACGAAGTACTGATGGGGTGGTCATAATAATCTGGCCACTCATAGTATACTGTCAATTCAAACCCTAGGGATCTGTGCATGTGAGTAGAGGGAAGTATAAGGGTATATTACACCAACACCTATGCTCCAATCCCCAGATTGTTGATGGGCTACAATCTCAATCATTTAGATACATGAAATTTTATAAAACCAGTTTTTGTTAGTATTGTCATCTCTACTGTACTTATCTTTCTCCATTTAGCAACACTATGCAAAAATCAGCTATATGCAAATATGGCTCCTTATATTAACTTATACTGTAAACCATCTGTCTCAGATGTAAAGGTAGCCAAAGTGCTCAAGGGAACAATCCCACAATCTCAATTTCTTTGGGTGAAAAATCAAATCAAATCGTCTTTTAAATTTGTAAATGTAACAGTGCCTTCCATTTTTTTTCATAGCTAGAGCTTAACTACAGAAGATGAACTATATGCCCCTTTGTGCTGTATTTTAATTGCCCCTTTAAATTACCAGGTGTGGAAACATGGTTTTAATCTGAATAGTTATATACTATACATTTGTAGATTACTATAGTGAGAAATGTATAATGAAAAAATAAGTACAGTTATACTGACTTGATACACAAATCTGGCTGTGAAGACCAGAAGATAAATTTCATCCAGAAATTACATAAGGCGATTGTTGCATTATACACTGAGTGGCCAGATTATTATGACCACCTAACGTTTGTAGGCAAATTAGCTATAATTTCGCGCTGAAGTTGCTAGAGGGCCAGACCAGTATAAATAGGGAAGCAGGTTGTTTACCACGACAGTAGAAGTGATTTTTTTCTGAAGATATGGGTTAACAACGCGATTTAACAGCCTTTGAACGTGGGATGATTGTTGGCGCGAGCTATGGAGCGAGTATCAGCAAAACAGCAGAATTCGTTAAATGTTCAAGAGCAGCTGTTGTTAAAGTGTTTAAAGACTGGACTGTCAGCCTAAAATCTGGGTCTGAACGTGCAAATTGTGTCCGTCAGCGACTAGTCAATGTTAGGGCAAAACGGAGAGTGGCAAGACTGGTAAACAACAGAAGAGCAACAGTGCAGTGTCAGATTCCTCGCATCACCTTTCAACATCTCGTGGAGTCACGAGGCGGCCCAACAAAGTCATCTCGTGGAGTCATCTCATGGCCCAACGAAGTACTGATGGGGTGGTCATAATAATCTGGCCACTCATAGTATACTGTCAATTCAAACCCTAGGGATCTGTGCATGTGAGTAGAGGGAAGTATAAGGGTATATTACACCAACACCTATGCTCCAATCCCCAGATTGGTGCTACCCAGTGTCCCATGAGCTTTGGGCTTGCCAAAGAACAAACAGGGTAGATCAATCAACGTGGTCCTTGTTGGGTTGTCCAATATTATGCAAAGGTGCTATAAGGGCTTTAAAGTGTAAAGTAGAAGGATTAATACCTGTTGAGTTTTTATTGCTGTCTGCATTCTCCCTGGAGAGATTGGCCCTCACTTACCTGGTGACCACTGTTCTTAAATTGTTGTCACAGGAAGTTAGGGAAAAATCTTCCAGTGGGGAAAACTGTTTTGGTGACAATTGTCCAAGGGAGGATATCTTTTCACTTTGGTCACAAGAAGTAAAGTGAAACCTCACCAATAGGGAAACAAAACTGTCAGGGATCTTAACTATTCCCTACACTATCCAAATCTTTAAAAAAAAAAAAAAAAGGTTTTACATATACTTTACATTTTAGTAGGATTTAACCACCTAGATACTCTTGCTTTAATCACATGTTGAAAAAAAATGTATCTTCTATGTTCTAAAGACCCAACACAAAGTAAAATAGCTTGCTGAGCGGAACACAAAATAAGTATTACTATGAAGCTGCACATTTCTGGATCTGGTTTGAAGAGGTTACAGTAGTCAACACCCAAAACATAACACCACCCATTAATTATACAGTCCTACATTTTACAAATTTGACATCCTTTATAAGGCAAGTGTAAATACTGTTATAACTGTAGATTTGAAAATAATCGATGGTATACTCTTAGAAATCATGATAAAAATAAGGTACTGGCACCACCTAAACATCTGCCCTATGGGAGCATGGGCAAGGCCTGTACCTCAAACTTTAGCCGAAGTCCAAAGTCATCTGGGTCATCAGTTATGGGCACATTGTAATACTCGCCTTCTTCTTGGTTCAATAGCCTGTACCTGAGAGAGACATGCGGCAGACAGACAACCAGCACCAAAGAAGAGGGTAACACGGTGAGAAGGTGGCAGACCAAAGAAATGGTGGGAAGTTTGAGTTGATCAGCAACACGTGGATGAGCAATGTTAAAATAATTGAAACCACAGAAGTAGCATTGTGTGTGTGATTTCATGGAGGTATCATAAAGGGCATAAAAAAAATAAAAATAAAGTTCAAATCAAGAAAATTATAAAATCAAGGAATTATTACAGAAAATGAGGGCAAATAAAATTTGAGGAAACACAGAATGAACAAATATAAAACAGTGAAAGAAAGATAAGGAAAAAAGAAAGGAAAGTAAGGTAGGTATTGGTAGAAATTGTCATCTGTGAATGATGTTCCATATATTTGCAATGCTTTGTTTATATTAAAGCTGGACGTTTCACTGATAACCTACACTACAACTTTAGCCAGCGCATTCACCAAAAAGCACCACAGAGACACAATATGCTATGAGTCTGCTACAGTGCAAAAGTTCAAAAACAATTACCAGCCATCAACAGCATTCTTCATAATTTCCGAGACACCAAAGGACATGGAGCCCATGAAGTCATTTCTCGATGTACGGTCCCAGTCCCAGATTTCCACAGAGAGACGTCTGTCTCCATCCCCTAATTTTAGAGAGCTTAGGAAGCCAAAGATACAAACAAAATGATCAGTCTACTGAACAGTAACAAAGCTGTCTGAAAAAGAAAATTAAAGGGCATATTCACTTTCAGAAACATCTCCCCTGCATGCTTAATATGTGAAACTGACAGATGGAAATCTGTCTGCAATTAATTTTGAGGACATTCAGCAGGTTAAGTGTTGCCTACACAAGACTACTGGAAAATCACAGACACCAAGGTAAACACTAGGGCAGGCAGCAGATTCCAGAAATCAGTCATTACAGGACATGCAGCCAGAGGGAGAACACAGTGACAAAGAGTGTGCAGATTCCACTGAAGCCCAACATAAGCTTCATTTATTATTATTGTAATGCAGTGAGTCTGCATTAGCAGCTTTTTAATGTACTATTGTGCTGGAAGCATGCTGCAGATGCAGATTGCTGCACAATACACAGCGCAGCAGTCTGGGTCTACAATGGTCTATCGCACCCCCTACCAGTGGTGGAACTACCGCCGGTGCCGGGGCACCGGGGCCTGAGGCTCAGTGGGGTCCAGTCCTGAAATATGGGGCAGTGCACGGTCCCGATGTTCGAACACCGGGGCCCTGCCGACGGGCTTCTCAGTGAGGGGGCGGGTCCTGTGACTCACCTCCCCTCCCGGCCGTGTCCATAGTAACAGGCGGTGGGAGTGGAGGTGAGTCACAGGAGGTGTGTGGATTCTAGTAGAGACTGGCCGCGAGCTGCCGGGTGAGAGAGGAGGCGTGGCCGGGGCTGAGGGAGATGCGGCTCGGCCGCCGGAGTCTGCAGGTGGGTCCAGGAAGCCGTTGTGCCACTGGGTCTAGGCAGGGAAGGAAGACTGCTGATGGGATCGTGAGAGAGGCGTTCCGGCCGGCGTAGGCTGCGGGTGGCTGGAGGAAGAAGCTTCGGCGGCCGGGCGAAGATGCAGGAAGAAGCGGCATGTTCTGGAAGCAGGCTGGGGAGCTGCAGGGAAGAGGAGCAGCACGTGTGCAGGGAAAGGGACCTTGTACAGCCCATAATAGATCCTGCACAGCCCACTTGAGTTTCTGTGCAGGGTCTATGGTGGGCTGTGCAAGGTCTATGGTGGGCTCTGGAGGGGTCTCTGGTGGGGTTTTCAGGACTCAGGAGTGCTGTGCAAGGTCTACGGTGGGATGTGCGGGGTCTTTGGCAATCTCTGCCTGAGACACTGCAGAGCTAACCAGAGATCCTTTACAGCCCACCTCAGACCCTTGCTTCCCTGCAACGCTAAGGCCTCATTCACACATCTAAGTGTCGGCCCATACAGATCCATGTGGCATGCACGGTCGTAACGGGCCGTTCTCGGGAAGGACAGGAGTTGCGTGTGATTGTACGCAGCAGCCTGTTCTTCTCTATGGAAGGATGCGGCCGTATGCACACCCGAACTGCACATCCATGTGGGTGTCCGTGCTTGGACACCTGTCTGTGTACGAGTACGGACACCTTCATGTACGTGCAAGGCGGGTGAGCGTAGTGCAGAGTACAGCCGCATCCTCCCATAGAGAAGAACAGGCTGCTGCGTACAATCACACTGTGTGAATGAGGCCTAATAGCGCAACCTGTAAGAAGCTGCATTCAGCAACTTGACAGGTTACGCAAAATGTCTTGAACAGGCAGGGGTTGGACGAATTTAGATGGGGGGTGCCGAATTTCGTCTTGCCTAGGGCAGCACAAAACCTAAATACACCACTGGATCTGACCTGAAACAGCTGACCGGTCCTGAAATGTCACTTCTATCCGACTTTGTGAGTGCGGTGGAATGTGAGATTGCAGTCGGAGAGAAGTGACATTTCAGGTCCAATCAGCTGTTTCAGGGCAGATCGCTTCTCCTGCACATGCGATTTGTGATGCCGATCTGCCCTGGAACAGCTGGGAAAGCGCTGGAATGCTTCACCTATTGGCGGTCAAACTTTCCACCGCCGGAAAACTGGGCGGGATTACGTTAAAACGTGTGACCACGTCACCGGTCACACATTCTAACGTAATCACAACCTTTGATAGAACACCGCCATCAGGGGGGTATGGCCGGTACCCATGTGAGGGGTCTGGGGGGCCTCTTACATGGGTATCAACTGTACCGGGGCGGCATCCCGACGACCAGACCAGCCCACCTGGGACCCTGCAGAGCCAACCGTAGAGAGTCTCGGGTGGGCTATGCAGGATCTATGGTGTGCTCTGCAGGGTCTCAGGTAAGTCCAGCACACTAATGCAACATTAGAGACCGCTGGGGGGCGAGGGCCAGTGTGAAACACTCCCGCGCCCCCCCGATACAATCTTGCACCAGGGCCCTTTGGTTATTAGGTCTGCCACTGCCCCCTACACTAGTACTCCAATCAGCAAGGCTAGTCAGGGGTCATGAGATGTGTTGAGCAGCAGTCCAGATATCCAGCATGCTACTAGCACAGGACATCTTAACTATCTGAAACA
>NW_017307555.1:179748-257242 GCF_000935625.1 Nanorana parkeri | reverse complement strand
GCGGAGGCTGCGGGTGGCTGGAGGAAGAAGCTTCGGCGGCCGGACGAAGATGCAGGAAGAAGAGGCATATCCTGGAAGCAGGCTGGGGAGCTGCAGGTAAGATGAGCAGCATGTGTGCAGGGAAAGGGACCTTGTACAGCCCATAATAGATCCTGCACAGCCCACTTGAGTTTCTGTGCAGGGTCTATGGTGGGCTGTGCAAGGTCTATGGTGGGCTCTGGAGGGGTCTCTGGTGGGGTTTTCAGGACTCAGGAGTGCTGTGCAAGGTCTACGGTGGGATGTGCGGGGTCTTTGGCAATCTCTGCCTGAGACACTGCAGAGCTAACCAGAGATCCTTTACAGCCCACCTCAGACCCTTGCTTCCCTGCAACGCTAAGGCCTCATTCACACATCTAAGTGTCGGCCCATACAGATCCATGTGGCATGCACGGTCGTAACGGGCCGTTCTCGGGAAGGACAGGAGTTGCGTGTGATTGTACGCAGCAGCCTGTTCTTCTCTATGGAAGGATGCGGCCGTATGCACACCCGAACTGCACATCCATGTGGGTGTCCGTGCTTGGACACCTGTCTGTGTACGAGTACGGACACCTTCATGTACGTGCAAGGCGGGTGAGCGTAGTGCAGAGTACAGCCGCATCCTCCCATAGAGAAGAACAGGCTGCTGCGTACAATCACACTGTGTGAATGAGGCCTAATAGCGCAACCTGTAAGAAGCTGCATTCAGCAACTTGACAGGTTACGCAAAATGTCTTGAACAGGCAGGGGTTGGACGAATTTAGATGGGGGGTGCCGAATTTCGTCTTGCCTAGGGCAGCACAAAACCTAAATACACCACTGGATCTGACCTGAAACAGCTGACCGGTCCTGAAATGTCACTTCTATCTGACTTTGTGAGTGCGGGGGATTGCGAGATTGCCTGAATGTGAGATTGCAGTCGGAGAGAAGTGACATTTCAGGTCCAATCAGCTGTTTCAGGGCAGATCGCTTCTCCTGCACATGCGATTTGTGATGCCGATCTGCCCTGGAACAGCTGGGAAAGCGCTGGAATGCTTCACCTATTGGCGGTCAAACTTTCCACCGCCGGAAAACTGGGCGGGATTACGTTAAAACGTGTGACCACGTCACCGGTCACACATTCTAACGTAATCACAACCTTTGATAGAACACCGCCATCAGGGGGGTATGGCCGGTACCCATGTGAGGGGTCTGGGGGGCCTCTTACATGGGTATCAACTGTACCGGGGCGGCATCCCGACGACCAGACCAGCCCACCTGGGACCATGCAGAGCCCACCGTAGAGAGTCTCGGGTGGGCTATGCAGGATCTATGGTGTGCTCTGCAGGGTCTCAGGTAAGTCCAGCACACTAATGCAACATTAGAGACCGCTGGGGGGCGAGGGCCAGTGTGAAACACTCCCGCGCCCCCCCGATACAATCTTGCACCAGGGCCCTTTGGTTATTAGGTCTGCCACTGCCCCCTACACTAGTACTCCAATCAGCAAGGCTAGTCAGGGGTCATGAGATGTGTTGAGCAGCAGTCCAGATATCCAGCATGCTACTAGCACAGGACATCTTAACTATCTGAAACAAAATGTTACAGTAAAAAAAAAAAAAAAAGGATGCCCACATGTATTACTGTTTATGACTAACTGTCTTACTGACTTACTGTCACATGACTAACTGTATTTTGTACCGCTCTCCAGTAAAAATAAGTAAACACAAAAACACATTATTGTTTTTTTAAAGCCTGACTATTCCAGAAAAAAAAAACTTCCAAAACTTTGGGCTTTAACTCCTTCAACCCCCCACATTCTTTATGTCTGCTGAAATACAGACTTGCTAACTAAAGAAGACCACCAATAAAAAAAACCCCAACCTTTATGTCTATATTACCTAATTTATCATTTTAATGTGGTATGTTTTATATTTGTTTATAGTTACATTACTTTAAAATGCAAAGACCTAAACAACTGGTGCTATACCGTACTAAAATGTTTAGTTATATAGTACATTGTATGGTTTTACTTTTTTATTGCAGACTACCAGGAAATCCCTGCCATGTCACATTGTGATATTGGTAGGATTTCTTGAAACAAATGTAGAAATGTTTTCCATTTTCGTATTTCTCACTAAAAAATGTATGATATATAACATATAATACTCAAGTCCATGGTTCTACATTAGAACCTTGGATAAGATACAATGATACACTATCTTGGCTTGGTTTAATAAATCATTAATCATTTGTATATTATCTGATAGAATTCCTCCCACTTGATACCAGGATGTCCCAGTCTGAAACCTGGAGGGGGATGGGTGCTCTTGTGCATGTGTTTGGCGCAATATGACCCAGACTCGCTTGTTTCCTCTAAGTAAGTGTTTGGAAAAATGGATGATACCAAATATATTTCAATGCTTTTGTATAATGGTTCTAATATACAGTACAGGTATTCCTCACTTAACAACCGAGTTTCATTCCTACGACCAGGTCGCTAAACGGTACAGTACTGTATAGCGTTGTCCATGTACAGTACCGATGAAAATACTTACCGGGACCCGCAGTAAAGATCGGAGGACACCACTTCCGTCGGCGACACAGCGCACTGCCGTTGACACGCAAGGTCGGAGGTCGATTGGCGGTCCGTCGTAAGTGCGAGTGGTCGCAAAACAGGTAAGTCGGTAAGCGAGGAACATCTGTCCTTTTTCCTCTTTACATAAAAAAAGTTTTTAGAGACGATATATACCCTGATACTATGGTCTGAAGAAGCAGACTGAACATTTGCTGCAATAATTGTCTGGTTTAGGGTACCTTTATCTAATATGTGGGTTTGTAAGTACCATCTCCAAAAGATGTTATAATTTACATGTGTTGTTTATGAATAGACATTTTTATAATATGTGTAAATAAACTTAATCAGTTGATAGAATTTTAAATGTATGTGTATATGGTTTTACTGAAGACACATGAAAAATCCCACGAAATAATTTCTGACAATAATCTCGTAAGAAATGTATTAGAACACCGATACTGTATTGTACTGCATCAACACTAATTTATACCAAGACACAACAGAACATTTGATTGAACAGACAACCCAGGCAACTGTGTAAAACATATATTTTTATTTCTTCTGCTATACAACTGTTTTGTATCCGTATGACGGGTTTGTACTCGTAAACTTTTTCAATAAAATAAAATTATATGCAAAAAAACAAACATATTTATTTTAAAACGACTTGCACACATAGGCTTCAGTTTCTATAAGGACAGTGTGTGCAGCAAGCTTTTTATACAGCATTTGTATATATTAGCTACTCGGGCAAGGATTAGGTAAGACTACCCCATAGTTGCATTCATCTGTCTGCATAGTTTGGACACCTATTCTTCCACTAACTTGTCTTTGCTATTTCCTCATTTACCAACATTTCTTTCTGAAAAGATTGCTCCAGAAGTAAAAGCTGATTAAAAATAACAACAATTATATGCTGCGGTAATACCCAGCCAAATCAAAAACCTCTTTATAGTTACACAAATCTAATATTAAACTGGTTGTTGCTTTACTTTGCACATCCTCCCTACTCCAAACTCCTCTATATTAAATTACCTTGTTAATGTCTGTACACTTGAATGTTATGCTAGTGTGTCTGTGCCACTTTTCCACTTTACTTATGCATCCAAAAAGAGATGAAGAGACGTACAAAGATATTACTCATTGATCCCTGTGTAATAAAGGAGCCTTGTATTCATAACAGTTAGAAAAGGAAGGAGAGAAGTATGTTAATGCTGACTCTAGAAATTTGCTGAGCAGGTGAAAACAAGCCGGGCTGCAGCTAGTGACTGCGTTTCAGTTATTATAGTAACTGTTCATTAAACATTAGCTTTCTTTCTATTGCTAACCTCTCCCAGTCAAATTGATCTTAGAATCCAACCACTTTCTTTGAGCAATGGCTCCAATTTTCTTGCTCCAGTGTTTACAATTTGGTCCCAAAACATAATTGTCCACCTGTGTCAGCTCTTGATTTACTACGATGGACCTACTAATAAAATTCACCCTCACATTGTATGGTCAATTGGACACAGATTAGATTATGTTAAGATAAAAAATCTACCTTTTTCGCTGGGAACAAAGATATGTTCCTAAGCTTCCTAATGTCTCCTAAAACCTAGGAAAAAGATCACATGGTTTCTGGCTACCAGGAGGACTGTGGGTGTTTCACTTCATTAGAGATTTGAGTCAATTGTTTTCAAACAGACAGACCCAGTCTGACAAGCTGGCAGTGAAATATGATAATCAGCAGGGCAACATCGAACTAACCAGGAAGAAAAGCATACATACTGTACAAAAATATATCTGCCGTCTATGTATATATGTATTTATAAACTAGCAACAAGGTTTTTAAGAAATTATTGAACATTGATGAGATTATTTGTATTAGGCTGATTGCTTACAGTATGTACCAAAAATATAAAAAAGATTATTGTTCCCTTAAAGAATAAAAATGGAAGAACAATTTACTTACAAGATAAAGGCTTCATTCCAAATTGGGTTAAGTGTAGACTTGACGGTCTTGGTTTTCTGTTTAGTCATGTTCTTTGGGTCTGGTATGAGCTTCAGCTTCACATACGGGTCTGACAAGCCATTGGGATCCATAGGAATAAGATTCCGAGCTTCACATACTTGTGATATCAAATAAAGAAATAAAATAATTGCATGTAGTCATGTTTTCCAAACATTTCAATCAACAGATTCAATTCAACATACAATAATAAAAATAGCTTAACACATCTCCATCCATAACTAATTTAGTCAAGGATGGATGATAAGAGTTTCTGCAAAATGCAGTGTGACTCCACGGCACTTTCCTGATTTCACTAATCATTTGTTTCATTCTTTATAGTAGTTCTGCCTAAAAAGTGAGCCAGTGAAGGTTAGAAACCAACTTTGGGGGGGATGCCGGACGTTCAAGGGGGCGTGGCTTGGCACCAAACGTAGCGGCCACAGGCCAGTCTTTTCCCCGCGAGTATGGAGACAGTGAGATAGTGCACGGAAGGCATGAAATCAAATAACTACTGCAACCGCTCTGCCTCGAGGGCTCTGCAAGGGGAAGTGGATGCTGGGTTGGAAGACTTCGGAGCCGCAAATTTAGAATGACGAGGGGGAAGAAAGACGGAATGGCTTCCTCATCCTCCAATCGACGTGTCCAAGGCGGAGCTAGCTCCCTAGCACAACGCTCAATGCAGAAGAAACAGAAGGAGGCAGCTAGTAAGCTGGAGAAGTTTGCCCGAACACCGGGTAAGGACACTATTAAGCAGCCTGTCAAGGGCAGAGACAGTCTAGGGGGATGTGTGAAGCTGCTCAGACACAACAGGGGGAGAAGGTGGAAGCACAGGTTGTGGGGAGACCCCTGATGTCATCAGGGGTTCCAACCAAGAGTCCTCCCCCCAGCCTCTATAGTTGGATTCGATGGGAGAATCTAAGCCATCCCTTCGAGACATATTTATAGCGATACAAGCCTGCAATGTCTCCCTGAACAGTTTATCTGGTCAAGTTAAAAATATACAAATTGATTTTAATTGCTTGCGGCAAGCTATGCAGGAAATGAAAGGGAGAATGCTGGAGGTGGAGGAAAGAGTTAACTCCTTGGAAAATTATATTCCTCCTATGAGGAGAGAGATCATAATAATGACGTCAGCTGTGGCAATGCATTTAAAACGTCTGGAAGACATGGAAAATAGATTTCGCAGAAATAATATTCGTATACTTGGTCTCCCAGAGAGGGTAGAAGGAAAGGACTCTGGTACATTTATTGAGCAATGGCTGGTAGATATTTTTGTTAAGGAGTCCTTTTCCCCATTTTTTTCAGTGGAGAGGGCTCATCGCATACCTACAAGATCAATGCCATCCGGGAGGTTTCCAAGACCCCTTATTGTGAAACAGCTTCATGATAAAGATCGTGATAATATTCTAGTTAAAGCTCGATTGAAATGAGAAATTATGTATGAAGGATCTAGGATATCTTTTTTTCCGGACTTTTCAGCGGAGGTGCAAAAGCAACGGAGTAAATATCTGGATGTTAAGCACAGACTACGCAATCTATGTCTACCATATGCTATGCTATATCCAGCAAGACTGAGAGTGACTGCAGCAGGTGTAATGCAGTTTTTTGATAATCCTGAAGCAGTAGTATCTTGATCATAAAGAAAGATCTATATGTCAGAGCGATAAAACATACATTATTTTTAGTAGACTTAATTGAATATGTGGCACAGAAATATATGCTTTCCTTAGTATCTTGATTGCAGGAAGATTGGTCTTTTTAGTTAGTTGCTTAGAAGACAGTGCTCAGCAGCCAAGTAAGGGAAATGCGCCTTGTGTGTTTTCTCGAGTGGATTTTTTGTTTTGTTTAATGTCTTATCTGGTTTTGTTAAACTGTATGTATGGGGGGGGGTCGGGTTTTTTTTTCGTGTGTGTGTGTACTCTACTGCGAAATACCTCCTCTCTTGTTGCAATGGCATGTTATTTGGGTAAAACATTTATTGAGGGTGCCAATAATACACATTTTTCCTTTTTATATATATATATAGAAATCATGGGTAAATTTGATCTTATTTCGTGGAATGTGAGAGGGTTGGTGGATCCTGTTAAGAGACGGGCTATGTTCACTACTTTGTTACAATACCAAACCCCAGTGGTCCATTTACAGGAAACACACCTTACTAAGGAAAATGTTTCTTATCTTTCAAAACTCACATATAAACATGCCTTTCACTCATTGCATTCTTCATATTCTAGGGGGGTTAGTATTTTAATATCATCGGCAGTGTCATTTTCTTGTAGACAAGTTAAGGTGGATTCTCAAGGGTGTTACATTTTTTTAGTATGTAATATCGCTGGAGTACAATGTATTCTGGCCAATGTTTATGTGCCCCCACCATATTCGCATGAAGTACTTTGTTGCTTCTTTTCATTTTTGGTCTTGTATCCTGGGATACCATATATAGTTATAGGAGATTTTAATAATGTTATGCACTCTGCATGGGATCGTTTTAACCCAAATAACACTAAAGTAGAGGGATCTGAGACTGCCTTTGCTAGATATGTTAAGGAAATGGGACTAGTTGATATATGGCATATGCAGCACCCAAAGACTCGTCAGTACTCTTGCTGTTCGTCAACATACCAGGTTTTTCTCGTATAGCTATTGGCCTTTGTTCAGAAGGGATGATACCATTTGTTAAAAATTCACAATACGATTCTAGGGGAATTTCAGATCACTCCCCATTAAAAATCTTAATTAATTATAATCTTTTACTTCCTAGACCCCCTTGGAAGGCAAATTCATACTGGATTCAATTAATATCGAAGTCTGATATGTCTTCCAAACTTATTTAGTTTTTCCAGAGGAATTTAAATACTGCTCATCCTGCTATGGTATGGGACGCTATGAAGGCATACCTTCGAGGTCTGATTGTTAAGGATATTTCTATTTAAAAAAAACTCTTCTGCTAAATGGGAGGCTTCGATGCGGGCAGATGTGAAAGTAGCAGAGGAATTATATGTTGCATACCCTACTCGTGATAATTTTCGGAAATGGAAGGATGCACAGGGGTTATATAAAAATGTCTCAATGTCTAGGGCGGAGTCAAAATGCATTTCTTCAGCACAAAGATATTTTGAGGAGGGTGAGAGTATTGGACATTACCTTGCAGTTATAGCAAGCTCACAAAGGGATTCTAGAAATATTGTACAGATCCGCCAAGCAGACGGTATATTAACAGGAGAAGTGGAAAATATTGTTGGCTCATTTAGTACATTTTATAGACATTTATATACATCTGAAGCCTCATATCCACCGGAGCTACTCCAGGAGTTTATTGGTTTATTGAAATTCCCTTGTTTAACCGAAGAGGCTAAAGACAAGTTAAATTCCCCTTTTACCCTAGAAGAGTTACAAAGAGCGTTAATATCCACCTCAAATAACAAAGCTCCAGGTGCAGATGGATTACCTTCTGAAATTTATAAAGACTATGGTCAAGTTATTGTACCTGAGCTTTTAGCAGTATTTAATCGTGCGTTTGAAGAAGGCTCTTTGCCCACCTCTATGGTAGAAGCAATGATTATTGTGCTGCCTAAACCAGGTAAAGATAAATTAAACGTAGAATCTTATCGACCAATTTCATTACTTAATTTGTAAATAAAACTATTGGCTAAAATGTTGGCCAATCGTTTATCTAAAATTATACATAAAATTGTACATGTAGACCAGTATGGATTTATTCCAACTAGATCTACTGCAGTAAATATTAGACATTTATTCCAATAGACAACACAGGTAATAGGATTATTCTAGCATTGGATGCAGTTAAGGCATTTGACAGAGTGGAGTGGCCATACTTATGGTCGGTGTTAGAAGCCTTTGGTTTGGGCCCCTCCTTTATTAAATGGGTTAAATTACTGTATGCTGTACCCAAGGCATGTATTTGCCTTAATAACTGTATTTCTGGGTCATTTACCCTAAGTAGGGGAACTCGGCAGGGATGTCCACTGTCACCATTGCTTTTTGCTTTAGCAATAGAGCCCATGGCAATTGCAATAAGACAAAATAGAGATATAGTGGGATTTAGAAGAGGAGATAAGGAAGAAAAAATCAATCTTTATGCAGACGATGTACTCTTCTTTTTGGGAGACTCAGGAAAGTCATTATCAGCTTTAATGTCTTTAATTATATATTATGGCAGGTTTTCAGGGCTTAGAATTAACTGGGATAAGTGTCTAATCTTGCCATTAGATCCCATTTTGGAGCCAATACCATCCTCTGCATCTCAAATACAGATAGTAGATACTTTTAAATATTTGGGAATGGAGATCTCGGCAAGAATTACAGACTATCCAATTCTTAATATTAAACCCCTACTGTTAAGGTTTAAGCAAAAAAGTACAAGTTGGTGTAAACTTCCCCTTACTGTTATAGGGAGGGCAAATTTGATCAAAATGGTGTGGGCGCCACAATTATTTTGCATAACTCTTTGAAATGGTTTGCTAAAATAGATACTCTCTTTAGGGAACTAATTTGAAAGAAAAAACACTCTCGAATAAAACTGAATACGTTACAGAAGTCCAAGGAGAATGGGGGTGTAGCTATACCTCACCCAAGATTATATTTTGTAGCATCACAGCTACAACATATGTTAGGATGGGGTAATATTAGCGGGGAAGACCCAGTTCAAGCAATTTTGTTGTTTTTATCATCTAATTACCCTCTTCTCTCTCAGTTAGAAGCAGGTATTATCTCGTCTTGTTCAGAATATCCTACATTGTCTATGATGGCTAAAGTCTGTCAATTGATGAAATCAATAATGAAATATGAAGGTATTACCTCGGTTACTCCGATATGGTTTAATTCTTTTCTGCCAGAATTGCAGAAATTGGTAGACTTTGAGAGTTGGAGGTATAGAGGACTGCAATTTGTATATCAGTTATTTGAAGAGGGCAATTTGGAATCCTTTGAAAGGTTGAAGGAAGATTTTCAATTACCCAATGCTCAATTTTTTAAATACTTACAACTAAGGCATGCTCTGGAATCTCAGAGACGTTCTCGAAATCTTGATGTTATTAATACTCCATTAGTGACTATGGTTGCAAAATCCAATCATAAGAAGGGTGCAATATCCAGATTGTATGAAGGCTTATTAAGATCATGGTCGAATGATAGGACATTGACATGTAGGAAAGGTTGGAAAGAGAACATGGGGGCATTTACAGAGGAGGCTTGGTCAACTGTTTTGGTAAACACCTTTAAATCCTCCCTCTCCTCTAGTCAATGTCTGACTCAATTATTTATTTTGCACCGTACCTACTATACTCCCTTAAAGATGTTTAGATGGGATAGACAGGAGACTGGGAACTGTCCTAGATGTAGGAGTGAGGAGTGAGGAGTGTAGGAGTTATTTTATTAATCAAGTATTCAGAGTTAAGTTACCCCTGGATCCTAGAATCTGTCTCCTAAAATATGTTGAAGAAGAAAAACAGACCTCAGGATTCATGGATATTATTATAAGACTTTTGCTTTTAGCTAGACAATTGATTGCCTTTAAATGGGCGTCCCCCAGTTCACCCACAGTAGAGGAGTGGCGTAAGCAAGTCGACTTGGTATGATTAAAAGAAAAACTGTTTTTTAAACATAGAGGGTGCCCCCAGAAATTTAATATGATATGGAAACCATGGTTGTCAATACCGGGTTTGGCCCCATCTGTGGTGTAAAATCTAAATTACCTAAAAAGAAAAGAAAAAGAGAGGTTTAGAGGGATTAAACAATAAGGAGTAAAGTCAGGAGGTACTATGTGTGTATGTTTGATGGGGTGGTTGTTTGTTTGTTTTTTGGAGGGGAGGAGGGAGGGGAAAGGCATATTAGTGGAATTAAAATTAGGTTTAATATTTAATCTGATCTGCACTTTAAAGTTTAACTAAACGATTGTTTAAAAGTGGACCTCATTTGTTTATTAATTATAGCACATACACATGGTTGATTATAATAATAATTACTCATGAATTCTACATATGCTTAAAGTTATTAAATATGCACTGTAGTAGCAAATAGGACACAGCAGTGGCGTCACAAAGGGGGTGCGGGGGGTGCGGCCCGCACCTGGGTGACACCATTGGAAGGGTGACATCAAAATGACTCACCCTCTGAAAAGTCAAGCGCCCTCTGAAAAGTCAGGTGCTCGGTCATGGACCGAACGCCCGACAGTATCAGGAGAGAGGAGGGGACCCGGCGGCATACCTTATCCCGCCGGGTGACTGTCCCCTTCTCTCTCTGCCGGCGTCCATCACCAAGATGGCCGTCGGCAGGTATCAGAATACTGGTGACGTCACGCGCATGCTCAGTGACATCTCGGCGGGGTGACACTCGGTTACCGCTCCGGCTGTCACCCAGCCTCGGGACGCCCCTGGGACACGGTTAGGTTATATACCGTATTTTGCGGTCCATAAGACGCACCGGACCATAGGACGCAGGGAGGTCCGGCGCGCCTTATGGAGCACTCGAGACTGTAGCTTCTGTCACAGCTTCTAAGACAGAAGCTGCAGTTAGTGACCGCTGAGACAAAACACGTTTTCACAAACTCTTAGTGATTGTAAATTCATTTTAAGGAAGAGGATTGTTTACACATGTTTAAGTATTAATTATTTGTTGTTGATAGCACATCATATTGTATATGAATGTTTAAATACAAGCAAAATACCTTTGTTTACTAATTATAGTAAATACACACATTGATTGTAATCACCGATGAATTTTTATGGTTTTGAAGAAAACTAGATTTGCAAATTGATAAAATATGAAACACGGATTATGTTTCTGTAGGTATGTGTGAGTATATATACAGTTGTAGAAAGTGTCGATTTTATTTATATATTTGTCATCTCCTTTTTCTTTTGCCTTCCTCTCCTCTTTAGGGAATAATTTCGGGTTGTTTGTTTTGTATGGTATGTAACTGTATTTTTAATGTATTGTTTTGTCAAGAAGTAAAAAAAATTGTTAATAAATATTAATAAAAAAAAAAAGAAACCAACTCTGCTCTAATTGAAAAAATGTAGGATATTGTTTAAAAATCAGGAACTCGATATTGCCTTATTGGACAACTTAGCACACATCCTTTATGTTCCAGATAATTTGTGGCCCAGTTCCTGAAACCCTTTAAAATGATGCATCTGTCCACCCCTGTACTAGACCATAATTTTAGCACACATTTTACATAGCATAGCTCTAAACACCGACAATACCAGAGTAGATTTATTTTCCCAGGTATAAGGCATGCTTCACATAATAACTGGATTTAATACTTGTTCAGACTGTCATACAGGAGCCTTCAATTGAACTTTAAGTCTGCTCTATGGCCAGGTTCACGCCATTTTGCGGACTAGATCTGGAATGTGGTGTATTGCGTTTTACCGCAATTTTACCGTGTTCTGGAGCATTTTTTTTTAGCTTTAGGGCTAGTTTACACCATTTACAACTTGTCCCAGCACGATTCGCTGCTGGAACACACTGTATTGCATCCCGGCTGGCTCCCTGCGTTCAGTGCATTCCAGCAGTGAATCCTGCTGGAACGTTCTGTATATGGTGTGAACTAGCCCTAAAAAGTGCTTTCAGGTGCGGTCCAATGTGTTCCAGGGCATTTGAATGCGTTTGTATGTGTTTTTGATGCATTTCCACGTGTTTCAGAGTAGAGAAAATGAGACAAGCAGTATCGGTTTCGTCTGGTCCGGAGCGGATTGCGCTGGCGTGAACAGAGCCCAGAAATACCATAGTGATACATTGGGATGCTTTCTTGGTCTGGGAAGAAACTGTTCTGGACTGGACATGATCCAGACATGGTGTGAACAAGCTCTATGCGTTAGGTAATTATTTTTATTAGGTCAATAGCAATCAGATGTGCCCTACAACTGATGACCTGCTCTCCCCCAGCCTGACGTTAGAAGTAGCCAATATATGGCATTCTGTATCTGCTTTAGCCATTGTGTCACTATGTTTTACCAACTATGAGTTTTTTGTTTACAGATCTATTTTATTGTAAAAGCACTTATGCCTATGGTAGTTTTTTTTTTAATAACCATGATATATCAAAGTTCACATTTTGCACTGTAGGGAAATGTAGCATCCCTCCTGTGTTCAGTAATGATTAGATCAGCAGCAAGCAGAGCCTTCTCTAAACAGTGGATAAACATCAGGTTAGAAAAAAGAAAAAAAACAACCTGTTAGTGTCTAATCGTTGAATGGCCAGCGTTGCAGCTTGGGGATATTAGAACCTTTTAATCTCTCTTCTGTTATATTTTTGGTAAAATAGGGGGGAATAAAGTCAAAGAGTTATTGCACAACAGAGAGAAAATTGCATCACGCAGTTCCTTTCTCTGGCATTCCTTCCTTCACCGTTTCAACCCTACAGCAATTGGGACAGAAGATTCATCATTACACAGAAAACTCTCTCTCTATGCTGGCCTATTGTTCAATCTGTTTTTGATTTTAGTCTTTTTTTAGTTTAGTAGAGTTGCAGCTAACGATTATTTTCAAAATCAATTAGTTGTTCGGTTAATCGGATAAAAAAAAAGGCTCCAGTGATGGCACTACTAGTTTATATTGAGATTGTAGTCGATCACGGGAGCAAGCTTGGAGCGGTGGATGTAGAAAAAAAAGTGTGGTGTGCAATATAGTACATTATAAAGCGGCGCAATGCAGAATACCAGCAGCTATAGAGGAATACAGCAAATTGCAGCAATAGTACATTATACTATAATGTGCTATTGCTGGGATTTGTAGTCCTCTGTAGCTGGCGTTATTCTGCATTGCTGTATAATTAATTATTGCTGGGATTTGTAGTCCTCTATAGCTGGTGGTATTCTGCAGTGCGCTGTATAATGATTATACGGCACAATACAGAATACCAGCAGCTATATAGGAATACAACAAATGCCAGCAATAGTATATATTTCAATAATGTACTATTGCTGGGATTTGTAGTCCTCTGTAGCTGCTGGTATTCTGCATTGCACTGTATATAATGTACTATTGCTGGGATCTGATGTATTTCTCTATAGCTGGTGTTATTCTCCATTGCGCTGTATAGTATAATGATTATATGGCACAATACAGAATACCACTGACCAGTTATAGAGGAACACCAAAGCCCAGCAATAGTACATTATAAAGGCTGTTTAATGTATTATTGCTGGGATTTGTTGTTTGGTGTTTCAGCTTCTAAGACAGAAGCTGCAGTTAGTGACCGCTGAGACAAAACACGTTTTCACAAACTCTTAGTGATTGTAAATTCATTTTAAGGAAGAGGATTGTTTACACATGTTTAAGTATTAATTATTTGTTGTTGATAGCACATCATATTGTATATGAATGTTTAAATACAAGCAAAATACCTTTGTTTACTAATTATAGTAAATACACACATTGATTGTAATCACCGATGAATTTTTATGGTTTTGAAGAAAACTAGATTTGCAAATTGATAAAATATGAAACACGGATTATGTTTCTGTAGGTATGTGTGAGTATATATACAGTTGTAGAAAGTGTCGATTTTATTTATATATTTGTCATCTCCTTTTTCTTTTGCCTTCCTCTCCTCTTTAGGGAATAATTTCGGGTTGTTTGTTTTGTATGGTATGTAACTGTATTTTTAATGTATTGTTTTGTCAAGAAGTAAAAAAAATTGTTAATAAATATTAATAAAAAAAAAAAGAAACCAACTCTGCTCTAATTGAAAAAATGTAGGATATTGTTTAAAAATCAGGAACTCGATATTGCCTTATTGGACAACTTAGCACACATCCTTTATGTTCCAGATAATTTGTGGCCCAGTTCCTGAAACCCTTTAAAATGATGCATCTGTCCACCCCTGTACTAGACCATAATTTTAGCACACATTTTACATAGCATAGCTCTAAACACCGACAATACCAGAGTAGATTTATTTTCCCAGGTATAAGGCATGCTTCACATAATAACTGGATTTAATACTTGTTCAGACTGTCATACAGGAGCCTTCAATTGAACTTTAAGTCTGCTCTATGGCCAGGTTCACGCCATTTTGCGGACTAGATCTGGAATGTGGTGTATTGCGTTTTACCGCAATTTTACCGTGTTCTGGAGCATTTTTTTTTAGCTTTAGGGCTAGTTTACACCATTTACAACTTGTCCCAGCACGATTCGCTGCTGGAACACACTGTATTGCATCCCGGCTGGCTCCCTGCGTTCAGTGCATTCCAGCAGTGAATCCTGCTGGAACGTTCTGTATATGGTGTGAACTAGCCCTAAAAAGTGCTTTCAGGTGCGGTCCAATGTGTTCCAGGGCATTTGAATGCGTTTGTATGTGTTTTTGATGCATTTCCACGTGTTTCAGAGTAGAGAAAATGAGACAAGCAGTATCGGTTTCGTCTGGTCCGGAGCGGATTGCGCTGGCGTGAACAGAGCCCAGAAATACCATAGTGATACATTGGGATGCTTTCTTGGTCTGGGAAGAAACTGTTCTGGACTGGACATGATCCAGACATGGTGTGAACAAGCTCTATGCGTTAGGTAATTATTTTTATTAGGTCAATAGCAATCAGATGTGCCCTACAACTGATGACCTGCTCTCCCCCAGCCTGACGTTAGAAGTAGCCAATATATGGCATTCTGTATCTGCTTTAGCCATTGTGTCACTATGTTTTACCAACTATGAGTTTTTTGTTTACAGATCTATTTTATTGTAAAAGCACTTATGCCTATGGTAGTTTTTTTTTTAATAACCATGATATATCAAAGTTCACATTTTGCACTGTAGGGAAATGTAGCATCCCTCCTGTGTTCAGTAATGATTAGATCAGCAGCAAGCAGAGCCTTCTCTAAACAGTGGATAAACATCAGGTTAGAAAAAAGAAAAAAAACAACCTGTTAGTGTCTAATCGTTGAATGGCCAGCGTTGCAGCTTGGGGATATTAGAACCTTTTAATCTCTCTTCTGTTATATTTTTGGTAAAATAGGGGGGAATAAAGTCAAAGAGTTATTGCACAACAGAGAGAAAATTGCATCACGCAGTTCCTTTCTCTGGCATTCCTTCCTTCACCGTTTCAACCCTACAGCAATTGGGACAGAAGATTCATCATTACACAGAAAACTCTCTCTCTATGCTGGCCTATTGTTCAATCTGTTTTTGATTTTAGTCTTTTTTTAGTTTAGTAGAGTTGCAGCTAACGATTATTTTCAAAATCAATTAGTTGTTCGGTTAATCGGATAAAAAAAAAAGGCTCCAGTGATGGCACTACTAGTTTATATTGAGATTGTAGTCGATCACGGGAGCAAGCTTGGAGCGGTGGATGTAGAAAAAAAAGTGTGGTGTGCAATATAGTACATTATAAAGCGGCGCAATGCAGAATACCAGCAGCTATAGAGGAATACAGCAAATTGCAGCAATAGTACATTATACTATAATGTGCTATTGCTGGGATTTGTAGTCCTCTGTAGCTGGCGTTATTCTGCATTGCTGTATAATTAATTATTGCTGGGATTTGTAGTCCTCTATAGCTGGTGGTATTCTGCAGTGCGCTGTATAATGATTATACGGCACAATACAGAATACCAGCAGCTATATAGGAATACAACAAATGCCAGCAATAGTATATATTTCAATAATGTACTATTGCTGGGATTTGTAGTCCTCTGTAGCTGCTGGTATTCTGCATTGCACTGTATATAATGTACTATTGCTGGGATCTGATGTATTTCTCTATAGCTGGTGTTATTCTCCATTGCGCTGTATAGTATAATGATTATATGGCACAATACAGAATACCACTGACCAGTTATAGAGGAACACCAAAGCCCAGCAATAGTACATTATAAAGGCTGTTTAATGTATTATTGCTGGGATTTGTTGTTTGGTGTTCTGCAGTGTGCCGCTATATAATACAGTAGCACAATGCAGAATACCATCGACCAGTTATATATATATTTTTTTTTTTTCAAACAGGAACATTAAAAAGGTTTAGATTCTCCCCATGGTGGTGGTGTTGGGGGTTCCCTCCTTTCAGTAATAACGTACAGGTTATGGCTGTCGTAGCAGCACATGCCCAGGTCTGCCCTATAGGAACACTGGGGGTGATATACTTCAGGAGTCTGTTGTTATACAAAATATCAATAACATTTCTTCCTAAAATTAGGCCAAAATGTATTGTGCTAAATATTTTTGGTTAAAAAAAATCCCAATAAGTGTATGCTAAGCGGTTTGTGTGAATTTTTTACCAATTATAAGTCTTTTGAAAACATGGTTTTCATCCATATGGTGTTGAACAACAAAATCGGTATTGCTCAGGGTAAAGGATTGGTTTAGGAATGATATGGCCGGTATATTTTTTTCAAACCTTTGTGTGTCTGCTAGATAAAATCTTATAATTTGAGGAAGCTGAACCCCCCCCAGGACTGACTTAGTGAAGTAGCAATGGCCTTTGGCCTTCACTGACCCATGCACAATCATTGTGCCACACCAACTGTGCTGCAAGCACCTGCAGAATGTTCCTAGAAGCCAGCTGATTGCTCGCCCCTGCTTCCAAGCCACCGCTTGCTTGCTTGCTGGCAGTCGCTTGAGGTCTGTGGTAATGATTATGGTTTATAAACTAGTAATGTATATGCCATGTAAATGTAATACAGTAATACCTTGGTTTACAAGTAACTTGGTTTGAGAGTGTTTTGCAAGACAAGCAAACATTTCTGAAAAATTTTGCCTTGATATACAAGCAATGTCTTGCAATAAGAGCAACATTTTGTAGAAAACCACCACCGAATAAGGCTATAGCAGTGCGAGCGATGAGTCTGTTTAACGACAATGCAATGTCACATTGGATAGATTCCTTGTTAAGGTTTCAGAAAATGAAAAAGATTCCATTGAGTCAAGAGATAGCAGTGATTCCGTTAGTGATAGTGAAAGTTGTCCTACACAATAATCCTCTTGTCTCCCTCACACCAGCCACGAAGGTACCAGTAATTGGTTTATTTTTCTTTATATTTTGTACAGTATTATATTACAGTACAGTATTGTAATCATTTGTATATGAATATTTTTGGGTTGTGGAACGAATCATCTGAATTTCCATTATTTCCTATGGGGAAATTCGCTTTGATATACAAGTGCTTTGGATTACAAGCATGCTGCCGGAACGAATTATACTCGTAAACCAAGGTATTACTGTATATGTGTAATGTACGTAGAATGTACATTTAATTGCAGCATGTGTTAAGTATGTTTTATGATTTCATAGCAGCTTAAATAAAGCTTATAATAAAAACGGTCCTATAATTTAAGAACCCCCACCTGCCGATTATCGGGTGATCTCGCGATCGTACGATAATCGGCAGGTGTATGGGCAGTGTGCGACCGCTTCTACTGTAAGGTCGCACGACTTTCATCTTCCGAGCGTGCTGGAAAACCTAATGAAAATCGTACGATTTTCGGCGAGTTGGTGGCATGCTTGAAAGACGAATGCCGCACGGGCCGTTGTGCGCAAGCGCACACTGCCCGCTCAGCACTGCAATCATCGGAAGCCCTCCCCTCAGTGGGGAGGGCTTGCGATGATCGCAAGTGTGATCTGCCTGTCCGAGATGGGCAGATCGTACAAAATTTTAATCACCTTACAACCATCACACAACAAAAGTCGTGCGATGGTTGTAAGGTGTATGGGCAGCTTAATTCAGACAACCAGTAAGCACTTAGACCAATGGAAGCAAACCAGTTATTCATGTAGCTTTAAGACTTGATTTCCAAAGATAACACACCAGGATAAAGACACCTTTTCAAAAAAGTGGAAGTTACTTTCAGGTGAGATCAATTACATTTTAAAATTAGTCACGTGGCTGAAATAAAGATACGTATCAGGTGTTAAAGCTTTGTAAACTCAACATTATGTAATTTACCAGAGTCCACACAGCATAGATAAATATTAAAATATGGATTTAAGGCAAGTAGATTTGATATATTATGATTTTCTTTTCTTAAGAATATTACCAGATCGTATGAGCAGAGTTACAAGCTCTGGCTGTCATCTCTTCCAATTTATTATTGATCTACGGAGTGATGAATGCAGAATGATCTACATTCATGCCACAGCATGATTGCAATGCTCAGCTCTGAGGACAGCTTGAATACTGTTTTTATGCGCACACACATCAGGAGAGAGATTTCCAAGTTTAGCATAAAGGTTATTTTTAACTATAGCTTGTTGCTAAGGGGTATCACTTCTATCAGGTGTGCGAATAACGTGTGATGGGTCATGTTTTCCACAAGGTGGCGACATAGACAAATAACGGCACATTATGCTTATTTGAAGCTGAATGGATTGAGTCTAAAACAATTAAACAGTTAGCCATGCATCTCAAGCTGTAACAAAGCTGCCAAGTCTCATTTATTTCCAGGCAAGGCATCAGCATTTTAGAAATCTGAACATTCTTGTCTATGCAAATATGACTGCTTTTTAAACAATGGCAATCTGCACTGCACAACACTGAACCTTTGTAGAGTTTTGTACTTCATATAGGTATAGGTTTTCCCTAGGAGACTGACATAATATTATAGAATTGCAAACTCATGTTACCGTTTTGAATACACAATGCAGCACTGAATACTGAAAAATGGCCTGGATGGGAAGGGGGTTTAACACCGCGGATGTCAACTGGTTAATGATATACACCTGTTTTGCTATTTTTGGTCTGCCTGATACCTACAGTGAAATCATATATGGACTGGTATTTATTAGGAAGGAAAAACAAGTATACCGCGAGCTGTAGCTGTAGCTCCGATCCGCAAGCGCTGACTGGCGGATCGGACGGGGGAGGGGGCGGGTACAGCTGGCTCTGCCTCTAGATAGGCAGAGCCAGCTGTCAGTCACGCTTTTAAATCAGAAAACTTCCCAAGAAAGTTTGACCAGAGGTATCTAGTAATTTACACTCTCTGTTTCTCTCTTTTTCTTCCTTTAATTCTCTGGATTTCAGATCTGAAATTCGGTTTGGTTTGTTTTTCCGGTTATCCACAACAGGAAGTCACATGACCATGCCTATAATGCAACCCCCAACAGAAAAAAAAAAATCTGCATCCAAATGTCTGAATTTAAATGAAATTTGTATGATTATCCATTCGGAACTAAACAAAATTTACATGTCTACTAGTTGGCACAATTCCAAGCCGAGATCAAGTAACTGTCATGTGCGCACACAGGAGTTAAGTCATTCAGGCCCCCCTTATCACACTGCCAAAGACTTTAAACCCAGAAGAAGACTGGTAAAAATATGTGAGTGCTAGTGGGAGTGGAGAACATGGACATCGCTGGAGGGGATTGCCTTGGCAGGTAAGACTGCCATCAGGGCCGGATTTCACACAAGGTCAACCGAGGCCCGGCCTCGGGGCAGCAGGGGTGTGGAATTCCCATCTCCCGACGCCTGGAACATGCAGTTCCGGGCACCGGGCGGGTAGTTGTTTTCTGCATTTAGCCATGCTCTGGGCAAGCAAGGCTAAATGTACAGCAGGGAAGTCACCGCTTATTTTGTACAAGTGATCTTGGCAATGTTGCAGAGAACACTTGTATTCAGCCTGCATACAGGGGGGTGCATTGAGGAACCTAGCCTTCAGGCAGCAGAGAGAGTAAATCCGGCCCTGACTGCCATAATGAGCTAATATGCTGTGCATACTAGCACGTTATTGAAAAAAAAGTTCTGAAGAGCCTTTTCTTTTTTTGGGGGGGAGGGAGGGAGAATTTCCTTTCACTTTAATTCAAATATTTGAACTACTCAGTAGCTTGTTATCTCTCATCAGTTTCCAATTCGTTTTTATTTAACAAAGTAGAGTACAACCTATGGCACTAATCACAATGAGAGGCTTATTGTGCGCCTTTTATGAAACTCGGCAGGCTAAATGCAGGTTTTAATGGCAAGGTGGGCTATTGTTTTTCTTTAACCCCTTCGTGACGGGAGACGTACACTGTACGTTCCGCCACAAAGGGACCAAATGACTCGTCACGTACACTGTACGTGACGAGTTATTTGCTGCATTAGAGGGCTGGTAACCGCTGATTCTCAGTATAGAGGCATTCATTAATGAAAGGGTTAACCTTTTTCAGACACCTGATACCTTAATATCGGGTGTCTGAGAGTCCAAGCAGAGCGGGCAAACATGCCGGCAAAAGCCGGCATTCTGATAGCTCGTATAGATCTAGAGATATCTCTCTCGGATCGTATACTGGCTTTTTTTTTTCACTTTCAGGAATAGATACATAATGTATCTATTCCTGAAAGAAGAATGTTTCAGTTTTCTGATTGTTGTTGCAACGTTCAGAAAACATTTAGTGACAGCTGAATCCTGAACTGCTGCAGGATCAGTGTCACTAACTTATTATTGGCTGTTCTGAAGTTTGAAACAGCCTAATAATAACCAAAAAAATAACCAAAAAAATATTAATTTATCAAGCAGTAATAGTGAGATGAATTCACAATGACTGCTTGATATAATTAAATAAATAAAATAAACATTTTAAAAGTTTATAAAAAATAGTGAAAAGTGTAAAGAAAAAAAAATAAAGCACAAATAAATGAATGTATTTATTGAATTTTTTTTTTTTAGCTGTGCTGGTTTTGTAAAAAATACTACAAATCAAAACTGTTTTTTTAACGTTTTTTCCTCTTTTTTTTATATTTTATTTGTCCTACGTGAAGCGTTAGACACACATATGTGATATAAATATGTAGCCCTATCTGTCCTCCAAAAAAAAAAATATATGATATGTGTGGGTGCACTTTGTAAGAAAGTATATTACTAACGTGGAAGAATCACACAGCAAAAATTTCAAAAGTGTGTCAGTCATTTACGAACAGAAACTAAAAACAAGCTCAGTCATGAAGGGGTTAATAATGCTGATTAGCAAAATGAGATTTAACTCATCCATGGGACGGAATTCACACAAATGTTCTAAAATACACTAAAATCCTTGGAAATAGAAAAATACAGGTGCGCTTTAATGACTTCCTATGAAATAGAAGGTACTGGTCAGGTTTACAAAAACTGATCATGATAAATACAACATGTCATTTAAAAGCGTTTGCCAAGAGCGATTGCCATGCTTACAAAATCAGCCTGTCAATCTATGTGTTTTAAGATGAGTCCAACATGTCATATCGTTAATTGTAAAGACATGGCCTGTATTTCACAACTAGAAGGATGGCTGCAGGGCAGCTTATAGGATTTAATCATTTAATCCATTATGCCGTCTCCAATGGTGATCAATTATATGTGGTGACCCAAATGTTGTGTTTGTTTTCTGACAAACAGCATCATTTATTATTTTTCTAGTTTTGTTTTCATTTTAAAAATAAATGAGGCTCCCATTTAATCCACTTGCATCCCCTTTGTGCTGAACATTATGGATGGCCTTTGGGTTCAGGTTGAGCATGGTTTCACAGTGAATCCAACCCATTTTCAGCAACGGCAGTCTAAGGGCTCAGTCACACCGGAGGCAGTGCATTCCAGCCCAATTCTGGCCAGAACGCACTGCCTCGCATTGCGGCCGGCTCGCTTTTTGTATGCCGGCCGCAAAAGGGGGGTGGTGGCCCCCGTCAGGGGGTGTGGTGCTTCATTGAAGTGAATGGCATTGTAGCCATGCCCTCCGGCCGCACAGGATCGCAAGGCACATTATGCCTGCGGTCCGGTGCGTTCAGAATGCTGCAAGCACTATTTTGATCGCACCGGACCGCAGGCATAATGTGCCTTGTGCGGCCGATCGCATAATGTGCGGCCAATCGCATTTCGGCAGGAGGGCGTGGATACGGTGCCCCCTCCTGCCACACAAAAAATCGAGACGGTCGCAATGCGAGGCAGTGCATTCTGGACAGAATCGGGCCGGAATGCACTGAATCTGGTGTGAACGAGGCCTTATGCAAATGTTTGCAGCTATAACAACCGACTACCAATAATGCACCAAATCTAGATCAGGTGGCTTAGAATTGCCAACAGTGGGAGCTTTGTTATGTGCCAACCCATCAAAATACAGTATAAAGGAAAGAATCCCAGCAGCCGAACGGACAATGTGCTTAGCTGGGACAGAAAAAATAATGAGTTGTGTTGATACACGCATTAGGACAGTTTACTCTAGGACTTATAGACAATCCCTTGCAAATTAGCTTTGAAAATGGGCAGAGCTGATTTTCAAGATTGCACCCCCACCCACCAACACAACCACCACTACCATAGACTTCAATAGGGTTTGGATTTAGATTCTCAATTTTCAGACTTTACCAGTGAACTGAACTCATTTGCTCATTCCTACTAAACATGAGATAACCTTTTTTTTTTCTGGGGTAAAAATTCTGTCACCCAGCAAGAAAATGCTAAACAGGACCAGTGAGAGATTATGAGACATACTTGCTATAAAATAGTTCAACTTGATTCCTAATTTCTTCCTTTTGCTGTTCTAAAGGTGCCCAAACACTTTACGATTATAGTACGATAATCGCGGGAAATCCCGCGATCTTACGATAATCACAAAGTGTATGGAAGGCATGCGACCGTTTCTACTGTACGATCGCACGTCTTCTGTCGAACAAGCAGGCTGGGTTAGTGGCGTGCTTGTTCGACAACTGCCGAACGGTGCCGGTGTGCATTGCAGTCATCGCAAGCCCGCCCCTCAGCGGGGCGGGCTTGCGATGATTGCAAGTACGATCTGCCTGTCCAAGATAGGCAGATCGTACGTTTTTTTAATCCCTGTACAACCATCGCAAGACCTTAGTCTTGCGATGGTTGTACAGGGATTAAAAAAACGTACGATCTGCCTATCTTGGACAGGCAGATCGCCCTCTCGATCATCGCAAGCCCGCCCCTCAGCGGGGCGGGCTTGCGATGATTGCAAGTACGATCTGCCTGTCCAAGATAGGCAGATCGTACGTTTTTTTAATCCCTGTACAACCATCGCAAGACTAAGGTCTTGGGATGGTTGTAGAGTGTATGGCCACCTTTAGGTATTACTTTGATGGAAAAAACCTGCCCCTGACCACTTCTTAATTATCTTTTTTGGAGTAAAAATCTGCTTAATCTTTAGTTCGTAATTTGTCTCAGACATTTGCAATAAATTATTAATGACAGGCAGACTGATTTGCATCTCATTGTGTTGCTAATTTATTTGATAAATGCCCTCTCAGTGTTTTACCAGGTTCTTAATAAACTCTATGATGCATGAGTTTATATCTCTTAGTTCGCCAAGCTTTATAAAACAATATCCTTGTGAGGTTCTTAATGCTATTTCAAACATTCTACAGGTGCTTATGCTGCAAAGACTTTACAGAACATGAAACGTTTTCATAGGAGGTATTGTACTACTAATACCAAAAGGTATATAAAAGCAGTGAAAGAACACCCAAAAATGTTCGTGTACACAGTCCTCATTCCCTAAAAGAAAAAAAATTTGGAGGTGGACTCCTGGAAAAATCTTGAATCTTGAGGGTATAAATGTGGTGGCTGTTACCTAAACAAGCAATTTGCAAGGTTCATATTATTCTGGTGAGCTGGTCTTGAAAGGTCAGTATATTTGGGATACGAGTGCTGTTATTTCCATTAAACAGACTGTAGTTCTTGATGGCTGCAACTGACATAAGGGGTCAGGGAAGGGCCCTTTGCAAGCAAAGGTCATCAGAATCTTAGGTTAGTACAAGGGAGGAGGACACTTAATTTGAAAAGAGCTGCAACCTCTGCATACCCTTCCAGATTAGACCCTTCATGTGAAACACTGTGTTCCTTAACATCTATCTTTTTTGTTTACCAAGGTTAACTGACCAAGCCACGGATGATTTTTAATCAGTTTTATCAGTGGTTCAAGCTGTAGTGCCTGATTCCCATTAGAGCATGCACCATATATACCTTTTTACTGCCCTTTTATGTACTTAGTTGTCAAAAAAGAACAAGCTGTTAGCAGCCACAAGTACATTCATGTCCATATTTTTGTAAAAGGAATAGTGTACACCAACACACAATGCATCTACTGCAAAAAACACCTATAAATGTCATATGAGATTATGCTTAAGAATATGGGAGACCTAAAAACAAGTTCCCAACTACTGATTACTATAGCCTTGGTAATAGCCAGCTAATTCAAGTTTGTGTAACTAAACTCCACTTCAGTGTGCAACTTTTTCACTCCTTTGATGATGTAAAGAGAATCAGACAGTTACACTAACCTCTGCTAATTAACAAACACCTGGAAGTCTAAAAGATAATAACAAGATCAATGTGGCATATACCACGGAATATTTTAACTGACAGATCTGAACTCCATAGGGTGTCACATACAATTTAGAAGCATCATTACCAGCCTTCAACACGGTCTTCTAAACCATGCTTTGTTAGAAAAGCGTGTCTTCTACGGTTCACTGTGATGCAGGGAAAGCAAAGGAACTAGTACAAAGATAACTATTGTAACAGAATATTTCATTATTACAAGAGACAGGACTTGAAAAAAAAAGTGTTTTGTCACATACCTGTTACCTGAAACTCTTCATCATTAATTGCCTCAATCTTTATTTGCATCCGACCTCTGCGCTCAGTATGGTCCACCCCACATAAACTTGGCACGCTCTGGACACAGCGTTTGTGTACATTCATTTCACAGCCTGTAATAAAGCATTAATAACTACATTGCATAAAAGGTATTTCACAAAAAAATAAAGTATAACTGGGTTACGTAAACTCAGACCGATTTCAATGACAAATTCTAAGCTCTATGTAGTTAATCAGTTTATTGTTTTTTTCTTAATTTATTTATAGATTATTTTTACTAAGTCCATCAAGCTGGGTTTTAAATTATAACAAAGCTACCAGCAACACGATATATTAAAACCAGGGTGAGCCCAGCAGTTATATTGACCTTTAGAAATGGCAACACCCGCACCTCAATGTTGTTTGCAGAATAAAGTGAATATCATGGCAAAAAATAAAAAAATAAATAAGCAGGGTATACCTGCAATACACACACACACATTTACTCATGTTTTATCCCTTTAAAGAGCTTTCAATAACAGAAAAATCAGAATGCAGTCAGCTCTCAATTTTCTATTGTGGGCTGAGTGGTGTCAGCCCTGCCTATTCCAACCTCTACTACTAAACTCCTGAACCACGCCAACTGTCTTCACTTCTAAGCATGGGCACTAGTTGACTTGTAGTCCCAAGACAAGGACTGGGAGGGATAACAAACTCTGCGATAACACAGGAAATGTGCAGAGGACACAGGGCAGCTCTGAAAGTCTGACAGTTTTTGCTCTTGTAAAACAGATACATACATCATTAAACACATTTTGTTATATCAGGCCAACATGGGATAAATAAGAGATGCTCATTGTTAGGGCTTGTACTTTAAAGTGTATTTGTGCATAAGTAATGGAACTAACAGTGACCGGTATAAGATACACTAGATGGTGGCACTATAGATCAAACCTAGGATTATAGCTTCCAATTTCTGGAAATAAAGACATTGTGGTTGACAGGAAATAGTTTGGATACTCTGCATTGGGACTTGAATCATCTGGAGAAGGAAGTACTTACACTGCTGTTGTAGACCTTCAAAAAAAGTGCTGGTTGCATGATTCCCAAGCTTCAATACTTTCTAGGTCACTAACCCAAAACAGGAACACAGAGAATTCAGAATAAGGTCAGACATCCTCGTTGGTGTACATACATTTAATTCCTCTCTTTTTGTGGGACAAAAGTTTACTACCTTGTTGTTCCCCACTATTTTTATTGTTATTATTCTGCCTTGATTTCGGTCGTCCGTTGTTAGTTATACTTACATGTTCCAGAACAGTGACAAAGTATTGAAGCAAGAGGGTCAGTATGACAGCCAGGTAACTAACTTTCCTAGAAGGGAAGATCAGCCATGGCAGCCTCTATGTTCTTCTTATGACATAAAGATGTTTTCTACTTCCACTAAAAATGTGAGCGACCCAGTTTGCCAGTTAGTGGTGAGCAGTACAAGAGGCCTGTCGTCTCCAACTACCCCTTTAGTTCTATAAAGGCATGGAAGCATTTGTGAAAATTTTGCCCTGATTCCAAATGGCTGATAACATAAAAAAAATTAACTTAAAATGAGGTTAAATCAGTGTTACCCTTGGCAGCCATGGATGTTCTTATAATAATGGCAGACTGCTACTAATCAACAGCTATTTTTTGGGGATGTGAAACTTTGGATGTGAATGGTTATACTGAAAAACTAAAATTTAGAGCCTGTGTCGACAGGCTTTGTTCACATCAAGTGTGTTTTGCAAGAGGATGCAAACCGGGTTGGAAGCAGATCAGAAGGTGGTAAACTGCAGATCAGAAATCATTGGCAGGTGCATTTGAATGATCTGAGAAGCCTCTCAAACAGATGTCAAACAGATGTCACCAACAGCTCAATCACCAACTACAAAGGCCTTAAATGTGATAGTGAATCTTTGTATTTATACAGGCTTAGTACATCATTTCACCTCATATACCCATTTCCTTTGCTAAGGAGAACATAAAAAGGAACCAGCATTTAAACAAGCATGAAAAAAGGGTAACAGTAAAATTGTTCCACATCAAGCAACAAATGATCACTTGCACTTAGTGTGTAAATAATCGCCAAGCAACATATGTGTATTTAACTACACTGACTTTTTTCCCAAGATGCGCCCAGGCCCTGGTGGTGATACAAAGTAAATTTTATTTTTAACTTTCTGAATGTTGATTCAGGGGTCCTACTTCAAAATTGTGATGACACATTTTTACATTTGACCACCTAAGTCTTACTGTTGCATCTATTTCCCACAAAAACAAAAAGATATAAAAATATCACAATAGATCTGATCAAAGCAGCAAAGAATGTAATGGTCCTTTATTGTAAAATGTTTTCCACAGCCCTGATGCTAGACTGGATTAGGCATATTAACCCAGTTGTGAAAAACATTTATTTTAATATTAAAGTAATGCCATAAACAAGAAAGACAGTTTTGAGGACCCGTAAACAAATGTACAGTAATAGATGAAATTACCTAAGGCAAAATTCTCTTGAAGAGACCCTGGGGTTGATTTACTAACCTTATAAACACACCACAAACATGTATACACCTCTGTAGTGTGTTCCCTCCCAGCATGATCTATGGGTGGAATCTAAACACCTTTGTAGTGTGTACACACCCAGCAGGTGTGTTCTGGAAAGCCAAGCATGATTTGCAAGGTGATGTTGTGTAAATTAGCTCTATGTTGTGTTGCTTGCGTTGATGAATGCAGGAATGTAAATGCATGAGCTAACCATTTTTGTCTTAACTGTGAAGCAGCATTATATATGCATCATGCGCATGATTTTTCCATATATGGCATTAGTGGAAATATGCTTTTAGAGACTTTTTGGTTGATAAATACGTTTTGCTGTGTGAAAATCACAGGCACCTGGTGCGTGCGTGTGTTTAGGTTAGTAAATCACCCCGCCTGTCTCCAGACTATTCATGTCAACAATAATCCTATAATATTATATGTGCATTTAATGCATTTTTTGCATGTTATTTACCTGTAAAATCCCCATTCTATAGTATTCCCCCTCGTTTCCTGGCTGCTACATATATGGTTATGTAGGAAGCTGAAAGAAGGGATGAAGGAGCCAGGCCAGCAGACAGTAATAAAACATTCTCAGAAGAGGAGAGGGTTATGACATGCAAGAAGGGAGAGGGCTGTACCAGAGAATTGACTCTCCTGGAGTAGATAAATGTTTTAGGCTTTATGCACACAGGCTCCCTGCGTTAAACACAAAATAAGTTATCTGGAACTATAAACAACTGTTATGCTTCCAAGATCCTTCCTGCGTGCAAGCTGCATAAAACCAGGCTAAATCGTCCCTGGACACAAAAAATTCTTATTTGTGTAATCTGAGAATCTGCTATACTGAATACACCTAGACGCTGCTAAACACCTGGGTGTGCATTCAGCATTACATGCTTCTAGGTGTATTTAGAAATTAGCTCCAAATGCACCTGGGCTCATGCATTTTCATTGCCATGTAGATGAGGCCTCAGAGAGTTCAAAGGCACATTGCAGGTGCATAACAAATATATGAAAAAAACAAACTCTGCAAGTAAAGATTTAAAATATTTGATTTTGTGTGATTTTATCTGTACTCTAAAGGTGCCCATACACCTTACGATTATCGGGCGATTTTCGTATGCGATCGACTTTTTGGCCGATAATCGTATGTGTGCATTGCAGTGTCCGACCGACAGTACTGTACAATCGTACGACTTTTGACGGTCAAGCATGTTTGAAAACTTTGCTAGATCGTACGATTTTCTTAAGGTTGCTGGCGTTTCCGTCCATCAAAAGTCGTACGATCTACACTGCACTTGCGCTAACGAAAATACAGCAAATCAATGACCGCATTTCTTCCAGGTGCTTTTCGTTAATTACAGCTAAATTAATCTTGCGATCATCGGGGTAGGAGGGGGTTGCCGTACGAAAATCGTACGACTATTCGATCATCGGAAGAAAAGTTTTTGTCCGATAATCGTAAGGTGTATGGGCACCTTTAGGCTCCATTCACACCTATATTTTAGGTGCGATTAAGGATTCCCGTGTCAGGTGTGATGGTAAGGAAGTTTGAGCTAATTAATATTAAGTATGCAATTCTCTTCTTCCCCAGCTTAGAACAAATGCAGCCTTTCATTCAGCTGAAGTGATCTTGGGTTGCCTTCAGTTGTGCTCTCGCAAAAGGAATTGGAGCTACGTAGTGTGCTGCCCTGGAAAACAGTGGGAGGACCTGTGCTTGCCCAAACACACCAGTGTTTTCCGAGTCCTTCCTCCATCCCTGACCTACAGAGCAGACTACCGACTATAGCTTTCTCCCACACGGCCAGACGCCACATGTGCCGCTCTCACGGGAACTCTAAGGGACAAGACTGCTCTCTGGTTCAATCACCGTCCTGACAGCTGCAGAGACAGGTGTTTGTTCAGCCATAGCACCAGTGAGTCATACTTAGTATTCCGCTCACAAACTGCCCCCACTCCGGTCCATATGAGAGTGACACGAACGCGGTCACAGCACCCAGCACTGCCTCAGTACCGCCTCGCCTTCCCCTCCGGCTAACAGCTCTTCAATCTCCAACAGCAGCCGATCATTCTCACAACTCCTTCAGCCTTTGACCCTGGACCACTCGATCTTCTTGCGAGGCCGCCCCTCTCCTGGTCCCCACATCCAAACGTAAGTGTAAACTCCCCTTTTTTACACAATTTCCTAGTACACCTTGACAATATCAATGTCTAATCATCCACCCTACTAGTTTTGCGCCCTGTTGTGAGTTTTTTTTAGGTCAACACACAGGACATGGTAACGACCCAGGTGACCTCGGAGAAACACGTAGTCATAAAACAGAGTTACAATAGCAACCCAATTTCATAACTTGGAATTGGACAGTGACAATTGTTTCATTATGACAAAAACATACGTACCAAGAAGGGACCAGATATGATGGTCAAAGCCTTAACAAGCCGTATTTACCCTCCTGGTCTGATCATAATTCATATATCCACCAAGTTTGGTATCAATCTTAAGCTACTTTCATGACGCATTATAATTTAGGGGTTGTTGGACAGTATTGCGTATCAATAGTCCACTATAATCTTAGATGTGGAATTTAGCAGTTGGGAGGAGCAGAGAAGGACATCGTAACAGTTATTCTGCTTATTAATTAGCAAAAACTATGTTTTTATTTTTGAGAAGAGTTGGAAAGGGTTTTTGCTGTCCATGTATAATTAGGGAAGTTTCCCTTCACTTCCTCTCCCAAATGTGCAACAGGATGTTAGTGGAAATCAGCCAAAATGAGGAGATTTCCCCTCTAAGATACTGTCCCATAAACAGGTGTCTGCATTGTAAGATGTCCTCTTATCTCTTATTCTGGGGACAACTCTAAAATTTTGGATTTCCCCTAATTTTCTTTCTCTGTGACAATGCTCATCAGTACAAAACAAGGGTTAAATCTCCCCAGTTGGGACACAGATAGCAAGAAAACAGAGGGACTAACTCACCTCCACTCTATCCACAACTATACAAAACAAAACAAAAATAATTAAAGTTTTGCCTAGAGATGAACCTTAAGAAGTATACTTATAAAGCAGTGAGCATTACTTTTACCATACATTCTGTGGTGGAAAATTAGACACTGCCATTTAAAAACACATGCACCTGGAAGATTCAGTAGCAGAGAATGTTTGCTGAATGTCAAATGATCTGCTTTAAAAATATACCCTTAGGTGTTTTAAAATTTGTCTGTAAATATTATTCACATTGAATGTATATGAGCCACATTTTATCATTTGGGTTTTCATTCTTGTAAAAGAGAACAGAGGTGCTGTGAATGTTCAAAGCCAGTTACAGCTACATAAGCATACGCATCAAAGATCTCAGGTGTTCCATGCTGCTGAGTTACTTACAAGCACATTTCATTCCCTGGTGAACCATCCCATAAAGAAGAGAACCACAATGATCGCAGAAGGTGGGGCTGCTGTAGCTGTGAACTTTGAACTTGTGTCGGCTACGTGGATCCTGCAAGAAAAACAAGTGAACATTATATTAGCATTACCTTGCATATACCCAGCATAGCAAAGTCAGACAGGTGTCATGGCCGGTCCACCCAAAACTGCAGTATTAGTTTTAGATGGATGATGATGATGGGTTGTATCTCCAGCATGAGATATATGTTTATAAGTCTAGAGCAGGGGTTGGCATACCTGTAACTGTCAGTCTTGCAATGCCTCATGAGACTGGTAGTTCCAAAACAGCTGGAGGGCCAGAGTTGCACACCCCTGTTCTAGAGGCTAAATGTATACCCAAATTCCCATCTGTTGTGGTCTCACTTAGATATGGTGCCATCATCACATTTTTTTATTTTATGCAACAGAGAATGCACAGTAGTTCAGTTTAGAAAAAAAGAGGGTGGGATGTAAGAGCTGTGCACCTCAAGGGCGAGTCCCTGGAAATTATAAGAGGTAATTTGGTGTTTCAAACCACCCATATACCAGTCTGGGTGGGATCTACAGAAAAAAAAGAGTCAGTATAAAAGTACCAGCAAATTGTAAGTGTTTGTAAAGCCAAAAGCACCCTTGCAAAATTTGTCTTGCTGTGTCCCTATTGTAGAAATTCCCCTTCCTTATTTCTCCTGGTCTCCTGGACCATCATCACTGAATCAGAAATTTGTGGGAAATCCAAAATCTTCAGTTGTCATCCGAAGAGGCGAGTGCAAGTCTTCTAATATGGACACCTGTTTAAGTGACAATTGTCTAAAAGGGGAATTCTGCTCACTTAAGGTGGCCATATACTGTGCGAATTTAGAAAATTTGCTGTCGGCACCATTTCAGCTTGCATCCCTTGATGAGCTGATCGGAGGAGCCAGTTGGAAAACCTTTGCACGACTAGAGCCGGCAGCCTACTCTTTAGGCAGTTCAGGTATTCTGACAGTGGCCGGCGGCTGCTTCAAGAATATAAAAGAAACAACGGGGATTCCTCGATCGACACGCTCGTAGTGTTGATGGAAGAATCTGCTCTATTTTTTTAATTCAGCCTGCGGGTTGAATGAGAAAAATAGAGCAGTGTATGGCCTGCATTAGTGTAGAATTTCTCTTACTTCATGTTGTGTTCAAGCAGTATAAGGAGATCTTCCCAACGAAAGACAGAAAAAAAAAGTCTGTGCTATACAAAAACAAAAACTAGAGACTTAATACAGCTCCTAAGTGGAAAGGGTATGATTATAACCATGGTGTTTTGTAGAGAGGGGAGGGTCCTTAGGCTCAACCTACTGACCTCAAAATGTGTGACTTCTTTTGTTTCAAATGGTTTGTCCAAGATTAGAAAAGAGGTAGAAATAGTTAGATATCTACTTTAACTGCACATCTACTTTACCAGGCCATTAGTGAATAAATCATTTAATTACAAAAGAATATATTTTGCTGAAGCCACCCAAAGCATGACACCACATTAAGCCAATTGTTTTAGCTGCCCGCACATTCAATTTCCCTTTTGTTCCTATTGTATAAGGTGACCATAAGGTGTTCATAACCGGTGGCTTAGTTGTTCGCACTTCTGCTTTGCATCACTGGGGGTCCTTGGTTCGAATCACAGCCAGAACACTATATGCATGGCGTTTGCATGTTCTCCCTGTGGCTTTTCTCCCACACTCTAAAGACATGCTGGTAGTATAATTGGCTGTTGTCTAAATTGGTCATAGTGTGTGTGCATGTATGTATGCATGTATGTATGCATGCGAAATAGGGATCTTGATCCCCATTCACACAGGGGAGATCTGGCATTCCTGCAGCAGAAATCCCAGGTGTCCTGTTCAGATGTAGCTGTTGTTAAAGTAAATGACAGGGTGACAGCGGCCACATCTGTAAGCGGCAGTCCTCATATAATAGTACATGGTATGAATACATGCGAACTGCCGCTTAGATGTACTATCTGATGTACTATTGTACTATTAGATGTACTAGTGAATGCAAAAATCTATATTAAAATAGATTTCTGCTAGGTTTATATATTTGAAGTAGACTGTTTGGATCAGTTTTGGTAACATACATGAGCTATTAAAACGTAATCTTTGGTTTGTGTTTGTATGTTAGCTACACTTCTTAATGTCAACTTAACAGCATTTTTGTCAGTGAGTTTTCTATGCACAATTTACCACTGATGAGTGATTCTTTTGACAGCTGATTCCCTTTTTTAACAGTTATCACCTGTGTGCATGTGAACCTGTTCCACATCTGAAACTCTTTCACAAAAGTTTCTATTTAATTCAGCATTGTGATTCCCCCATTCGATTTCATTCAAGGTTTCACACTGAAGATTTCACTGATGCTTTGCTGAAAACACAGAGCCCAAGAAGTAGGCATTCATTTAGGCAGAACTTTAGTTAAAAGTAGAATAGTTTCTTGACATACTATGTCTCTTCTGCAATAAAAAATTAATAACTTCTTTTTCGCAAACTCTTTACAGTGTACACTAATTTGCGCATCTGGATACACTGCCGTGTGGTGGGATTAATCAACTTGAAGGAGAACTATGAGGTGAGTGCTTTTCACTCACCTCATAGTTCTAGCCGACCTGTGACAATGAGACTATCACAGGTCGGCTCAGTAGATTGGGAAGTGAGCGAACACATACTGGCGTTCGCTCAGTTCTCGATCCTGTCAAAGCTATCTGCCGTGACAGGGGAGTGGCTGGATTCCCCCCTCTCCGCTCCGATCCTCCAGCGCTGACTAGCGGAATAGACAGGGGAGGCGGCGGGCACAGCTGGCTCTGCCTCTAGATAGGCTGAGCCAGCTGTCAGTCACGCAGCTGGGTGGATCCAGACATAATTGTCGGGATCCGCTTCAGCTGCGGTGTCTCAGTATACCGCGAGATGTAGCTCGTGGTATACTGCGGCTTCTGAATATACAGCGGGCTGTAGCTCGCGGTATACTGAGCTTAGGGTGACAGGAGGACGCTAGTTTGTGTCCTCCCGTTACACTAAGGAAAACTATGGGGAAAAGCCCTAACCCCATAGTTCTCCTTTAAGTGCAAATGCGGGAGAGTTATGTCATCCTGGTCTGGTCAGTCAAGATGGTCAAAGATCCCAAACCTATAAGAAGCCTGCAAGATGATGTTGGTGCCGGTAAGGGAGCTCATGAATTGCTTAAGGGGATGTGAGTTTAGTTCTGCTTTAAAGCAAGTTGTGCATGCATTGCCATTTCTTTAACTAAACTCTGGAAGCTGTGCCCAAAGAAGGCATGCAGAGGGCAAGTGACTAGTTTCCAGCATTGCCTGTGTACTCCCAGCAGCTGATCTCTTTCCATTACTTACTATGCTTTTGTGCACTGCATTTCTATTATGTCAAAGTCTCCAGCCAACAAGAAGAGTGGGCAGCACAGTAGTGACATCACCAAATCACACTTTACATTTCCTGAGATTTCCTGAGAAAACAGTGCCTTTGATCTCACACTGAAGATATACAGCTATGAGGCTGTGGGCACACGAGTACCTAGGCATACTCATATAATAGTTAGCGCATTGCTATTTTTCAGAAGCTATTCTAAATAAAAGGTACACTTTTAGGGTACTGTGTAGGTACAATTAGAATTACTAAATGGTCTCTATTACATAGCAAATCTTCAAGTAGTATTAAACTCTCAAACTTTTTCACTAGCTACTTCTGTACATTTTTGCCCAAGCACTTACAGTCATCATATTTCCAATTCTCAGATTGGCTTCCCAGAATTTTCTGCACAGTACGAGATCACAAGATATGTCAGAGCTGACTATCAGCTTGAAGAAGGGACACTATTGAGCAGGAAAGTGACTTGCCTTGCTGTGTGTTTGTGGAGGAACACACAGCTTACTAGCACACACAAGGGTGGCTCCATAGGACCCTGCAAGGGAAAGTAGCCACCCTAAAATAGGAAATCAGGGCAAGTGCTCAGGGGACCAGCTGATTTTGCCGGAATCCATAACTTTTAATCATCATAGAGCAGCGTTTACTGTAAGTCATTTAAAAAAGAACTATAGCCAAACCTTTATTTGGCTATAGTTCTCTTTTAGGTCACAGGAGTACATTTACTAATGTACTCCTGTGACCCAAAAACACATCAATAAGTTGACAAACATACTTTTAAAAATTATTTTAGATATGTTGTGTGAAGGGGAACATATAACAAACAAATAACGGAACTACACTTTAAGCTGGGACTCAAATAGGTTGTGTTCCTTATATTATGTCATTGTCTAAGCAATCATCAGGATTGCTAGATTTGAAGGGATCAGATCCTGCACCGAGATCAATGTGCATTGAGATGTTATAGCCGAGATCCACTGAACAAATCATTTCTGAAGATGCATATGTTTTCCACTAGCTCAGCTGATCTGTGTTGGTTTATAATCTACAGTGAGGTCAAGCAGTTTTCTATTTTTAATTTGCTATTAGCCTGATAGGGTGTTAGAAGAGGATGCAAATTGCTGAGCTAGCATGAAATGTAAACACTTCAGTGAGCTGTCCCCTATGGGTTTTAATTACAGTTTCCAAACAATTAAGTGGATTTGTTATTAGGAAAAGAAAAATTATACTGCTGTGCAGCAGGAAGGAAAAGCAGATTATGTCCCTAAACTATATTATAACACTTACATGCCAGTTTAGGCAACGGTGGAGTTACTGTGAGGTATATTCAATATAGTTACACATGTCCATATTTGTTGAGGAACCAATATAAAGCAATATATGGTCCTGAATGCAGAGAAAACTATGCATGTGCCCAGACCTACTTATGGGGCAGTACGTGTTCGGTGCCGCATTAATTTATATACATCGAGTGGAGCTCATATAAAAAAGAACATATGCAAAAAGTGGTATTTTTGATGCAGGCACTGTGCAGCAGATGAGCCATGTAGTACTTACCCTGACCCATAAATGTTTATGTAGCTTTAAATATACCACTCTGTAAAAGATACTTAAAATTTTTTATACCATATCTAAAGGGCGCCTGTCAGATTTTCTGGCTTTTTTATGGTTCCAACCTGCCACTGGCTGCAACCAGCTTACACATTCTTTCTCTATAACGTTACGCATACCCTCTTCAAATTTCACAGAATCTAGGTCAGTCAGACACAATTATGTTGTGGGAGGGAGGGCAATGTAGTCGTGATGGGTGACTTCAATTACCCGGACATCAATTGGGCTAATGGTACCTCAGGATCGACAAAGGCGGGCCGATTTCTGAACTTGTTGCGAGACAATTTCTTGGAACAGATGGTGGAGGTTCCAACTAGGAAAAATGCCATCCTAGATTTAATAATTACTAATAATGGGGAATTAATCGAGGATATTGTAATTGGGGAGACACTGGATAGTAGTGATCACAATGTGATTACTTTCAATATTAAATACAGGAAAGGAAAGAGGGCGGGACGGACAAGAACCCTTAATTTCAGAAGGGCAAACTTCGATAAGTTGCGCAAACTAGTGGGGGAAATAAAATGGGATAACTCATTTCACAACCTAAACTCAGACCAAATGTGGGACTGCTTCAGGAACACATTACATATTGCCATTTCAAAGTGTATACCATTGGGTAACAAAAACAAAAGATCAAAGACTAAACCGATATGGCTAAATAAAACTGTAAAACTACATGTTAAGGCAAAGAGAATGGCATTTATAAAATATAAGATGGAAGGGACGGCATTGGCGTTCCTTAAATACAAGGAATGTAACAAAAAATGCAAACTAGTAATCCGGGAAGCTAAAATAGAATGCGAAAAGCATATCGCCGCAGATAGTAAAAAAAAAACTAAAAAATTCTACCAATATATTAACAGTAAAAAGGAGAGCAAAAAAGGAAAGAAAGGAGCAGATAGGCCCAATAAAGGATGAAAACAAGAAGTTACTCACAAGTGTCCATCTGCAGTGATTTCAGCCAAGAGTGTAGATTTGTTCAAGAAACGTTTGGACAATTTCTTGAGGGACCGTAATATCCAGGGATACCAGTATCCCTAAGAATGAGATGATGCGTGGACCTATATGGGTTGGACTTGATGGACGTATGTCTTTATTCAACCCCAAATACTATGTAACTATGTAACTTGGATGTGTACATAAGAAGGCACTGATTGGATGGGCACAAATATTTATTACTATTTCATTTGACCTCTGCTGACTAAACAGAGGCAGGTCATTATTGCACACTGCATTCTTAAGGGATATTGTTTATACCAAACTGACAAGAGAATGTGACAGATGACAGAACAATCTCCCGAGTAGTGATGAATAAAATTAAAGGAGACTTCATTTCCCCAAGGTTTTGGAAGAAACCTGCAGATTTTGATAAAATGTTTGATGAATTGCATTGGATTCAATAGGGAAAGTGAAAGTAAGGTTATCTGGGTGGTTTATAGATGTGCAAGGAGCTTTAAATGTCTTTTGAGGGTTGCAGAAGCTCCTTCCAACTGCCGTGGGCCTAATCTAGTGCCAAACACAGGTTCAAAATAAAGACTGCAGTTTTCACACAATATTTCCATGACTTCATCCTTGAGGCCATGAGCAGCACAACACAAAGGGGGACCTAAAGCAAATATGGCTGGTGGGTCCAAAATCCCTAGAGAAAATGAGTATGTCCTAATCATGTTGGAGGCACAAAAATGCAGTTTTGTTTAGCTTTAGGCTCAAGGTAATTATCTGTTCGATTTAACCCTTGAGCAAGCTCAGAGAGATATAAAACTGGTTTTGTACACAAATAGTTTGCCCAATATGCCTGATTCTTTGTGTAAAAAATCCCAGAGCTGGCAATACACTGTATGAAATAGCTAATATTCAAGGTTCTTGCTGAGAACTCATTGATTTGATATTTGATACTAAATGTTATTACTCAGATTTTTTGTTTAAAACAGCACTTAACAGGAATGGCTGAAATTTTTTTTTTCTTTTTTTCTATTTTCCAAGCAGTGAACTAAGGACAAATGCTGCACGTTGCTTTGCACTCATCCACTCTTTTTGAAATCCATCATCATCATCAAGTACAAAGGAAGCACATTTTTGGAAGAACACATCCATCTAGACCAATTGAAGCTGATGTTTGTTCTGCATTAATTTTGCATTGACTGGTACCTCCTTACCACACTTACCAACATGCTAATATTTTTAAATAAAACATTTCTGTTTACAATACAAGACAAATTATGGCTAGTGAGAGGGGCTAGCAGGGTGCTGTTACATAACTTCCTAAAAACCTCAAAGCACCCTGACTCAGTACTCCTCTCAAGAGCCCCCAGCCATGATGCAAACAGTGAGCTGGCTCTTCGGGGAAACTAATGCAAATATCAAAATCCCTGCATGTCTGGAGGAGTGGGCTCTTAGACATTTGGATACAGACACTCAAAGTGTTTTTATGTCACTGAAGCTAATGCAGTAACATCCTCACAGATTGTTATCACCATCATGAAGAAATTATGTTGTTACATATAGAATTAGACATGGTCAGTGAGAGCTATTTACTTATTTTTTGGCATCTGGTAGTTATACTGAGACTGCAACCTCACTCAAGTTTTAAATGATGGGAGAAAGTTTGCAGGCACCCTAGAAAAGATGACTTGCTGCAGCAGATACTATATTAAATTGTTGATACATGGCTGTTTGTAATAGATGAACACAACAGTCTCATTATCCAATCAGATACTGCTCAGGCAACAAAAGAAATATGTCTGTATAATGGCCACAGCTGCCCCTCTGTGTGGTAATTGGAATCCTTTTTTTATTTTTGTCTTCATGGTCCACAAGCATGGGAGAAGTACAAAATGATTTCATAGCATAAGTATGGTGATCCATGTAAAAGTTTGGGTTGTCAAAGTCAAGTCTTAACTGGGTCCATCAGGATCCTAAAGAGCAAAACCATACATATTTTTGTTTTGGATAGAATGGGGAACATTCAGATATAATTATATTTTAAAGTGTAGAGTTGGGATAAAGTGAGAAGATTATAACCTTTGTCAGTTTTTATATTTTTTTGCAATCACTGTCCTTTTGGGGACATTTCCCTTTAGTTTCTGTCCTGTAGATAACAAGGTCTAGAAGTGAGAGGAAGTCTCCCACAATGAGGGGATTCCCTCTTATACAGTTGTAACAACAGGTGCCATCATTGGAAGATTTTTTTCCTAATCTCCTGTCCTGGTGACAGCTGTAAAATCTTGTATTTGAAACATTGTCATGTTTCAAATACCTATATAAGCCTCCTTAGACCCAGTCCGTGCAGACACTATAGCCACTTATTGATATGGCACACTCCACATGTAGATTAACTCCTCAATAAGAAACAGAAGTTGACTCCAACATAGTTTTCCTTTAGCTAAGTGCAGTACAGGTGATGTATTTCCAGTCTTTTCAAATGTAAGGCAATGGGAAACTAAAACTGAGCAGTAGCCTGAGAGCCTAGGGACTGTATAAACCAGCACCAAACAGGAGGGGAAACAGGGGAATGTACTAAGGGCACAGAAATGAAAAGGCTGCTGTGGTAACACACATTACTTCTGTCATGGTGATAATGGATAAAGTGAATCTTCCAAGCAGGTAAAGAGACTGCAACAACTTTCTAACCCTTCCATGCTCCATGCAAAACAAATGAAATTAGCTTTACATTTACATTGCCACATGTAGTACTATTGCCATTCAGTTTCTGAGTGATTTGAACTGTCACTAACAAGACAACATACACACTTTCAAACAATGCTGCTTTTTAAGTTTTTTATTTTATTTTTTTATAAAAAAAGTTTAGTTGAAGTGCAGGCTGGATTATAAGTATGTATATTGGCATATTAGAATAGTCTAAAATATTAGGCCCAATATCTGTAATTAAATTGTTTCTGAAGAGGAAAGAAACAAAAGACTGACAAATAGTGTAAGAATAGGGTCACTGGGTTTCAGTCTTTTGCACGGATCAACCACTGTACAGAATCACCTCCTATTATCACTTTCATTGTAGAGCATACATCAAAGACATATCTGTGTGGGGAAACTGTATATCTCTGCCAACACTGTGTGCCAGCTCCCTCCTCCTTATTAGTGGCACAGTGGGCCTAGTGCTCAAGCAGATTAGCCACAGTAGAAACCAGCAATATCACATATGGGCAATTATGCCATGCAGTGTGATGTCATCCTTTGCATCTCCCAACTGACTGAAATGAAAGTGTCCAAAACTTTCTTTTAGTGTTGTAGATAGGGTAAGGAAGGGTTAGACCTACTGCCACATTTTTACTGCTTGGAGCAGTTCTCCAATGTAACATACATAGGTGAAGATACAGAACACGCCATTTGACAAAATTACCTAAGATTCCTTCCGCTGCTTCTAGTTTATAATCCTATACAAGTACTTATATTTAGATGTTTCTTTTTATTCTTTTGAGGCAATAAACTAGAAATTATTTTTATATTTTGTATATATTTATTTAGATATTATTATAGAGTTATTTTAGAAGATTTTTTACTTATCAGGTTATGTGGTGCATTTCACAAATGGCGTGAGAAAGGTATCACTCGCTTTCACTCTCTCTATAATAGTAATAGTATACTGCCTTTTCTGGAACTACAATTAAAACACACTCTTCCCTCCTCAGAGATCTTCCGCTACATACAAACCAAAAGCTTTATACACTCTGGTAGTAAACTTTCTATGAACCTACTGAACATGTCCCTGTTTGAAAGAATATGTATGTAAACAAGATACTCACTCCCCTGGTCTTATCTCAAGAAAACATAAATACCAATGAACAGAAAATGTAAGAACAGACAGATAAATTGTGACAGATTTGTGAAAAGGAAGAAGGAAAACTGGAATAAAAATGATGTCTTTTTATTGGAAAAATAACAGCTGGATAAATGCCATGGGCAGGGGGACAAAGTTTGCCCAGCTACTCTATGCATGTTCAGCATTTCATTACTTAGCTCTAGACTCAGTCTTTATTAAATACCAAACCAATATCTGCATCTGTGTAAAAATCAAGACTTACAATCAAACAGTGTATACAAAATACAACGACGGTGCCTGTACACAGAAAAAGTTCAATCTTATTGAATAAATTATGCATGTTATTCTACGAATTTTTTAATCTCCTTTCAGCATAGCTATTTATCCTGTATGCGCTGATAATCCCAGGGGGTCAAATCAGGATCATTTTGCTTGTTACGGTGTTTTTAAAGTTACATGGTCAATATCTATTGGATACTTCATTAATTTTGCTACTCTTCTGTAAACCAAGAGAGACCAAGAACACTTTCTAAAAATCACAGTCCAAGACTTTGGCAAATTAAACACAAAACAACATTTAATTAGCAACTTTCGAAACTTAAAGTGACACTAAACTCAACAATTAAATCTTAAAAATGCATTCAAGTGCTTTAACTATTAACAAAAATGTATCTTATTTGTGTATCACGCAACTGCAGATTCTCAAATGATCTCTAAATTGGTACCAACACTGTCCTTACTTCTGGAGGGTGGCTACTTTTGTTCCCCATGGTCCCTGTGTGTGTTCTGAAGTAGCCACCGCTCCAAGCTCCCTCCTGTGATGGACTACAAATTATCTCATGTTTAGTATACTAATTTGTACAGAGATTGTAGTCTATCACGGGAGTGAGCTTGGAGCTGTGGCTACTTTACAACAAACACAGGATCTACAGCTGACTGATACACAAATAAGATATTTTTTCTTAATAGTTAAAGCACTAGAATGCATTTTTAGGATTTCATTTCTGAGTTTAGTCACTTTAAAGGAGAAAAAATCATCAAAAAGTTTGTTTTATATCATAATATTGTTTGAGATTTTGACCTGTTGCAGGTTTCTAAGTAAGGCAAAAACAGGAAAAAAAAATCCTGGATTCACCTACAATATCCTATAAATGTAATAATTATTTTAACTCACATAAGGTAATCATATTAATTTGAAGAAAACAAACAAAAATGTGTAACCTGGTTTGAAACAGAAATGGATATTGTGTAGGATGAGCATTACGGGACAGTACTTGGCTGCAATTGCAAGGAGTCTTGTGATGTTCCTGTGATGTTCAATAGTATTCCAAAGAGGAAACATTGAAAAGTACCTTAATGCTATGCAGCCTGTAGTACAACAGAGTTGGGTAGATCAAATATACACATTAGTTAATAAATCATTTTGAACTAAAAACAGTTACTATATATTTGTTTTGCTGGTGCCCTTGTGTGTTTGGCTGTGCTTTCCCTCTAAATCTATGACTTCTGATCCAAAATTATTTAATTTTTTTGTAATTCGCTGTACTCACAGAAAGCGTGGAATTATCTTCAGACAAATCTGGAGTTTTCACTGTAGTTACCCAGTAACAACATCTTGCATGTCACACCATAATGGATTACGATTAAATGGTGATCCATTCAAAATCTGTTATGGTTTGACAATGAGTGAGCCTGAAAATGTAATTATATTTTATTTAATTCATTTTTCCTTTGCCATTTTTTTTCTTGTTATAGTCATATTTTTCTTCTTTCCTTTAGCATGTTATCGTTAATATAGATTCACATATACACATAGACACATATATATGCCAGTGTTGTCCTTCATAGGGAAACACAGTTAGGTCACATTTGGCAGTTAACAGACAGATAGGCAACAAACATCTGTCTTCCCCTCTGGGTCACTGATCTAGCCATAGGTTAGTCAGGACCAGAGTAGTTATTTTTGTATAAAGATGCAGAGTAATAGCTTTTCTAACTGTCATTAAAGCACATTACCAAGAGATCACAGATGGCTCTGTCACCCTCCAGATACATTTGAAGCCTGAGGACATGTAAATGTGTCACTGCTGTGCTTAAGAGAACAGTTGTGCTAACATTATTTATACATGTGATCAAGGTTAGCTTCAGCTTCTGCATTTATCCATTTCATAAACATCTGAAAGCCAAAAAAATCAGATGCATATGCATCCACAGAAACATTTCAACAGACAGCATCATCTTTAATGAACCACATAATTAAGGGACATGGATAGGAAACGATTGGGAAACAGATAACATTAAAAACTACATTTGGTTGACATAAACTGCAATAATAGAAATTAAACCTAAAATAGCATCTAATTTGCTGGATATAAATGTGCATTTTATTAACAATAAGCACATAAAGTAGTAATCTATATCAAACCTATAAAATCTAAGTGAAAAAAGGAAACTATAGTGTGCAAAATATATGACATTGATTTTGCTTTAACTGCAGTTTAGAGTATTACATAAATATCAAATATTGGTGTCTAACTATAGATGGAATAACTATAAATAATAAAAAAAGAACCATCAATAAAAGTGTGCCAATGGACGGGAAGGTTGAGGAGAAAGTACAATACACAGAAAAATATAAATACAAAATGATTCAAGTCAACCATTAATTATACTATTTCATGTACTCCAGCTTCATAAAGCAAGGTTAGAAAGTTAATTTGTTCACTTTTCTCAAAAGGTAGCTGGTGAACCTGAATACTGGTCTAAATAATTAGCCCCCAACTCCTAAATACAGTGGATTTTAAAGGGTAAAAGCCAGTCCCATGCTGAATAAGCTGCATACCGGGTCTGGAAATGTTTGCCAAAACTACCATGGAACATGTAGAGATGTATGAGGATTTGTGCCCATGCTACAGTTTATGATGTGAAAATCCACTTCAGTTCACAAATCTTCCACTCGGGGCTCCTAAAGGTTAGGTAAGGTAGGGAAGTATCAACTTTTTGTTTAACAATTTTCTTTTTTATTTTGAGTATTGCACAGAGGAATTGGTAATGTAAGGAGCTGATAGTTAACTGCAAGTGTTTTTATATATATATGCATGAAATAGGTCACCTGAATGCTCCTTATGCATTTGAAAATCATATTTCTATTTTTAGTTTGTAGATCTACAAATGCAGCCAACAGCCTCATCTGCTTATAACATATCCAACTTTTCAAGTTTACCCGCAACGGCATGTCTGGTTGCAAACAATAGACGCTCTACAGTTTCTAAGTACCTGATAAAAGACAATACATACCAAACGTGTTTGTGAGTATCTAGCTCTAGGTGATTGTGGCCGTATTTGTGCACTTGGAAGGACAGTAAGGTTTGTAATATTTTTTTGATTTCCTCTAATAATTTAAATTTGGAAGATAAGCTTTCAGTGGTCAACCCCTTCTTCCAAGATCCAAGCACACAAAGTTTTAGCAAAATGCTAAGAAATCTGAAGGCAATAGTCTCTGGTAACAGTGATTTAGAAACACACAGACATTGTTAGTGGTTTAGAAAACCGAGGTCAACATTAAAGCCCATTGCCACATTTGTGTAGATTTAAAAAAAAATAAAAAATATGCCAGCACAGTACATGAAGTGTACATGAAGCAGGCATATTCAGTTGCTGTATATGAACACAGAAATGTAAGTTTTATGTTCGCTTTCCTCTTCTTATCCTCCCAGAAAAGGCTGCCTCTGTGCTCTGCAAGCAATATGTGTAAGTTACAATTGAGTTCTCTCCCTATATTCATTAGTATTCATAGTGGAGACCACCCACCCCTTCCCACCCGGCAGTGTATTGTGTGTAAAGGCAGAGCTGATGTTTAGTGATTGTGTAACACAGAATCACATGGAGGGGGGCAGCTTTTTACAGCCTGCTTTACAATCTTACCACAGTGTCAGACTGAGTTTCCTGTGGAGAAATTTTTGAATTTCTAGGATTCAGGCCTTATAACTACTTCATAAAAAGCCTGCAATGTTAGTCATGTAAATGTGCCCATGTATATATTATCAACAATAAATGCTAGTCATTTACACGGTGGAAATGGACTTTAAGTCTGTTATTTCTCGTGTTATACAGAATTATAATTTTTACTTCAAAGGTTTTCCTTTTTTACAATCCCCTTTAGGCCCCATTCACACTTTTGTTTATGGGCAGGGAGTGAATTCCTCAATGAGACTGACAGTGCCATGACCGTTTTCAGATAATTGGACATGTAGTGATTACCTGCAAAAGATCACCCTAAAGCTGGCCATACACCTATAAATTATCTGCATTATCTGCTGGCTCTCAAAATACCTGAACAATGCCTGCATCCAATCAGATTGTTCAGGTATTTTGACAGCCAGCGGGGCCGACTAGAAAGATTCTGAAGCTTGGCCCAGTGGGAGATTCCTCTATACACACAGTTTAGCATAGATGGAGCAATCTGTTGCACTTTTTCCATCTGACCATAGATAATCTGCAGATAATCTATAGATGTATGGTCAACTCTAGACCCAAACTCTGGAACCAGAAGCCATCATTGATGCATATCTGATTACGGGCAAAGGGCCTCAGACAGCTATGGTTCTGTCAGCCTCTCATTGCTTCGTATAGGGCTCCCTATAAACACTGCCTCTGAGTTTCAAAGATAAATTCCTGGTCTGCCAGTAAACGCAAGTGTGAATAGGGCCTTATGATTCAATAAAATAATGTCTTCCGTAGCATGGTATGGTTGTGGGAAATTATATTGTAGACATAAATGAATCAGTAAACGCTGCAGCATTCAACATTTTCATTTGATTTTAACTTTGGAATGAAGAATGTGAGAATGCAAGTTTCTCAATTGAAAACCACTGTTATAATTTTGTTAATTCGTGAACATTTTTCCATACTGCTCCCATCACTTTTTTAATTTTTCATGAAATTCTACTGGTGTAAGGCTAGACAATTTTTTTAAACTTTTGTTATCCTGTGTCTGTGTGTGTCTTAAGCCAGGTATACATTGTACGAACTTCAGCTGGTTCATCAAGAATTCGCACAGTGGGTTCCACTGTCTGCACCCTTCCACCTGGTACCCCTCGATCAGCTGATCGAAGAAGACAGTTGAATTGAGCTAGCAGCCATTCAGCCACTAGCTCCATGCAGGTAATCTGACAGTGGCTGGAGGCCGCTGTCAGGATACGGTGAAAACAGCGGGGGATTTGTCCATCAATATTCATAAGCGTTGATGGAAGAAGCTGTTATATTTTATTTTCTTCGTTCATTCCACAGGTTGAACAAAATATAAGCATGTATACTCAACTTTAGACGGTTGTGGGAAGCACTCGATTAACTACATAAAGCTGGCTACACATGGAGCAAATTTTAAGCAAATTCAGCAAGTATCAATTGAAATTTAATCCATTGGTTACCCCATCCCCTTGACAGAAGTCAATCATAAGATTTACTTTTGCCAAAGAAACATGTTGGAAAATTGTTGGTGCTGGTGCAGCTGTCATAATACAATGTACACTGTGGAAGATTCATTCATCTACACTGTTTAGTGTGGACGGAGGAAACTGTCATGGTATTTCCATTAAGCCTGCAGGCTGAACGAACAAAATACAACTGTGTTTCCCTCTCTTTAGTCTGCATATGTCTTAGACTGCTGTGGAAGATGGATCTCTTAACTGTATCAGGAAAGGGATGCTAAAAATGTGTTGTTTCCAGGGCTGAATCAGTACAGGATTATACAATCTACCATGCCAAATCCTTTATGTTAGGGTGCTTAAACATGAGCAAGTGAGTAAATAAGCTCAGTTCATGCCACTGGTCTAGTTTGCAATTCTAACATTTACAGCATCACGTCTTAGATTACCTGAAAATAAGGTCCGTCAATGATTTGATTAGCAGTAATGTACATAAGTTTGTATAGAACAAAGCAAATGCCTGAATTTGACATAAGTGACATTTATATAACTGCTATGTTACATATTACAGTATTAATGGCTCTGATAATTCAGGCTGCTCAACAAGAGTTTCTCCCTGAAAACTATATGAGCTGATACAAAACCTGATATGGCATTAGATAACTTATTTTAAAAAGTGAAGATACCATTTCAAGCTGACACCATGGCAGCAAATGCAATGTTCTTTATAAATGTCTTCTCCTTCAGTGATCAGACAGAGCAGTGCTATGATGTGTTACTACTAGTAAGTGTTCTATGAAAAGAACAATGTACAAAGTCTTAGGACAGAACAACCAGTCAACACCATGTCGAACCAAACAAGTAAAATATTCCAAAAAGCTGAAAATCTTTCCTTTATGTCTGTTTTAAACAACTTGCCAGATTTTAAAGATTATGAATGTGAAAATGGCAGAGCTCACAGTGTTGTTGCCTTCTTATAAGCATTCTAAGAGCATATTTGGCAGCTGTGATCATGAAGCAACCAAAATTGTTGATACCCTAATTAGTGAAAACCTCATGGATAGTACACCAAAAACAGCAACTAAATGCCTATACTGATGTTCCTAAAGCAAGGAAACACAGGAAACACAGGAAATAGGAAAACTTTTACCACTTGAATGAATCACTTCTGTAATTCTATTCTTAACAATGAATTATTACTCAGAGAAGTGCTAGAGTTAGAGCCTTGCTAAACCAGTCAGGTTTTCATCATTTCAGTCCCTACAGAAACATAATAATATAATCAGAGCTACTTAATTATAATAATCTCAAACATTCTCACAGCTCCATGACAAGGCCCCTTACTATGTTAGATGTTACATTCTTTAAAAACTTTTGTACTTACTCAACAAATGGATTTTGTCTAAATTAATATACATTTCACAATCACTCCAAATAAAATTTCAACATGTACATTTGTTTTTTATACCAGCAATTGGCCTCACATTTCAATGGCTTAGTCCTTTAAATATTGCATCTTGTTCTGTACATCCAGAGCCTGTTTATTGGGCCTTTGTATCCAGACCTTTGATCTTGTACGCCAGCAGATCCCATGCTTGCCTATGGTTCTGCCAGAGTTGATACTTGTCCTCTACAAGTATTCTGGAAAATGAGCAACAGGTTCTCTCTTCCTCAAGGTAAGACTATTCTAGTAAAAAGCTGCTAATAAAAAAATTGCAAATTAATAACAAAAGTTCACTGTAGTCTGATGTAGCAAAATACTGGTATACAAAGTGATGAATTGTTTCACCAGTTTAAAAGTGTTTCTCCATGTAAGTTTCAGTAAGATTCAGTAAAGAGAACTTCACATGTGTTTTTGGTCCCAAAGCATCTGATATGCTGTTGCAAGGCTCTCAAAGCTGAAAGAAAATATACTTTTTACTTTAGTGTTCTGTCTCTTGTAGTTGATTACACCAAAACTTAGGAGGCAGGCTGAAAAAAAATGCATGGCTTGGTATAAAAAGTGGATTTCCACTGGCGAAATTGGGATAACACCTACTTTATATTTGTTATATGTTCCTATTCACATTGCACATGCTTAAAAATTAGACATGTGCGATTTGTTTCGTTACAAATTGTAATTCGGACACATTTTTGGAAATGTGTACATTTGGATTCATATGACATTTTTTTATACTCACTTTTTTTATTTTGGCGAGTTGGCTTTACATCAATGGATCCTTTTTTTTTAAAATATAGAAGACTTGTCAAAAACTGTCTCTGTGTTTTGCTCAATTAAAGGAATTTTTTTTAATGTGTGTTTTTATTTTTTATTTTAATTTAACTCTTTAGTGAATGAGTAGGGCACCCCTTATTCATTCACAAGGGGAGGCAGCATCTGGGTGCCCCCTTTATTAAAGGGGGTACCCTGATGCAAATAACCCCCATGTCTGCAGACCCCCACACACCAACGGGCCAGGTTTGTGGCGGAAAAGGCCCTTGTCCCCACCGGCATCCAGACCAGGTGCTTTTCCCTGGGGGGCCCATGGAAAAGCTCCCTCCCAGGTTATGTGTCTTAATGTTTTTATTTTTTAATTTGGGGGTCCCTCCTAACATTCCTACCAGACCTAAAGAGTCTGGTTTCAATTGGAGGGGAACCTCACCCTTTTTTTTTTTCTGCGGACTGTAAACAAAAAAAAGCCTTTTTTTTTTCATTTTGTCTAATGTCACTTTGCTGCAATGAAAATCTGTATGCAAGGAAAATTTGTACATACTACCGCTAACAAGATTAGCGAAAATTCTGATTTTATCCAAATCTGAATCCCGAAACTAATTGACTTTGGCACCCGAATCCTGACAAATAAAATAATTAAAAACTTGAAACAATTTTAAAATTTTCTTTGCAGGCACACATGTCTATTACAAATGCTGATTCTATTGTTAGTGTTTTTTTCTTGCTCACAAATCCTTCCTAGCTTACCCCTATGTAATGTAAAGGGGGAGGTGAAGGAGCTGATGTTTACCACAATTAAACCTGTCTGTACTGTATTGGCAGATCTCATCAGTTGTAAAATAGATTTGAACACGGTGTGTCCTAACAAAGGGTTAAGGGTCTAGAAGCATTATTATGTCCGTTGTCTATTAGGAAAGAATTACTTTCAAATTATTCAGAATAGCTGCAGTGCACATAAAGGCCTGCCAAAAAGATCATATGAAAGGTAAGAAATCTTTTTTATATATATATATTTTTAATTTTGCTGTGTGGTTAGAAACATATAATACACATATAGTGGGGTTTTCTCAAATTTGACCGCAATTGTGGAAATACACTTTAAACTGCATTACCTGTGATTAAGTTGGTTACTGCATAGTTTAAAAAGGGATCCAGTAAACAAAGAGCACAGTAAACAAAGGGAGCTTACAGTTTTTAGCCAACATGAAACTGAAATTGCAGTCTGTTAGTTGAAATAAATACAAATAAAAGCACACTAACTGGGTGCTTCTAATTACCTTAATACAAATATCCCCTTTTATTAAGTGTTTTATGTATACTATAATGCTGGGTTGTATAGATTCTGTGCTGTGCATGCACACCTGAAACAGGTTTTTTCTACTGTTACAGGAAAGCGGATTGCTTATCTAGAATTCCTGGTTCTGGATCTAAATGAGAGACTCACAACACTGAGAAGTACGGATTTGCAGAAGAGCTCGTCGCTCTATGTGCAGGTACTGGCTGAGGAAAGTAATAGGTGGATGTAGGAGGACAAGTGCAGGAAACGAAAGTAGGTAGGTGGGTTAGTCAGAAGAGGAGGCAGAGAGAATAGTGTCCGGGATGCTAGCTCTGAACTTACACACCCCAATAAAAAAAAATGCCTGCTTGCCAGATATTGAGATGTAAGTTCTGTAGCCACAGTACTGCAGCAGAATATGTTCTCTATACTACTGCATTTAGAACAGGAATAGAAATATAGCAAAGGCAAGAGAGCTGCTGGTGGTAGGGAGCCCTGTTTTTGGACAAACAGATACGGTAATCCCTTTCCCAGACTGGGACTGGCAAAAAAATGTCCTTTGCCATTGGCGCTCAAGTTTTTTTATTGGCAGATAGAATTGATAAACTGTTGGGTAGGGCCACTAGTCATTATAGACTTTGGCACCAATGTTAAGGTAAGATGCAAGATCCTTAAAAAGGACTTTGACAATGAACTTAAAGCAGAACTGTGGAGCCACAGGAGCACTTGCTATAATGTGTAAATATGCACAGCATAGTGCACATTATGGCAAGCCTACTTCTGAGTTTCACCTCTTCCAGAGATTACATTTATGTGCTCTTCATCACCTCTGTGTCCATGCGGCTGCCTTTTTCTCATTTGGTTCTTCTTTGTTTGACCATTGGACAGCCAGTTAATATTTTACATGTGCAACGAAATGGTATTATCTAGGCAGTCAGCTTCAGTTTTTGTAATTTTACAGATGTTGAACTGAGTATGCACCAAAGATTGTCTAAAAAGGGAAAGGAGTGTTTTTGGAAGAAGAGAGATACAAAAGCTCTTCCACTAGCATTTTTCTGAACTTCACTTCTTTTTTATTTAACTATAATTACTTAAGCTAAGAGCAACTTTGATCCATGGAAATTAGTTGGATGACTTAGGGGGCAGTAAAAAAAATGTTTTTCCTCCCAAATGTAAAATAGGCAACAGTTGGTTTTGTTTTGCTGTCCCCTGGACGAAAGCTGCAGAAGGTCTGAGAGACTAAACTTTTTTTTTATAACCTTGACTATATAACTATATGAAACTTCTATCATGGAAGCTAAGTTTCCTAAAGTCAAATTTTTACCCAGCACATTCACACTCTTCTGTTCATCTTCAAAGAGTGCTCGAAACCACTGAGCCACCACTTTTCCTAATATGCCATACCGTATAAATTGCAGCTTCACTGCTGACAAATTCTATCCCCATCAGTGTGAAGTTATTTATTTATTTATTATTTAACAGTATGCGTTAATCTGGAAAATAAACTTTTATTGTCACTCCTGAATCGTCATTGCAGCAAAATTGGATCTCCCCTAATATGAAGATTGCGCTGTTAAAATTACCCGTTGTGTTCTTTTTTTCTTACAATGCTCCTCTTCGGACAAAACATGGGAACGATTTCAGTATTAATGAAAGCCACACAACAGAGGCACAAAGCTTGCCTTTTCCCTGCTGATGCTAGAGCCACAAAAGACACCAAGTCACCTTCGGTGTTTAATGAGAGACATGTAATGCGATGTTCTCCCAGCATGGTTGGTGGGAGCTTTGAAATATTATTACAAATCACAATCCTAGCAAAACAGCTCATCCACTTTAATCTTCATAATGTAAAATGGGTCTGATGTACATCACCATTTGCTGTACAGAGCAGGCTGGTCCTCCAAAAACCAGAGCAAGTGAATGTAATTTGCAGAAAATACCACAGCTAGAATTAAATGGGAATAAAAAATGTAAAATAAGACCTAGTGTCTTATTTCGGGCAAAAAAAAAAAATAAGACAGTGTCTTATTTTCGAGGAAACACGGTAGTACTATTCTGATCATGGATGGTTAATTAGAACTGTTATCAAACCGATAGTTTAGGGGGTTTTTTCAGATCAGAACTACTGCACACCACATACAAGTCAAATGCAGGTTAAAAGAGGGTCAACTGCAAGTTGACCTATAAATGATCTCAGAAGGGTTTAAAACTTAACTGTATGTGCCCATCAAAATAAGCCCAATGCTGGCCATACACATTACATCTCATTGTACAATCTTATTTAGACAGGTATATAAGCTATAAATTGAATGTTCTATTTTGGTAGGCCTGATTTTAACTCTAAAGGAGACTGTGCAGAAAAATTGTACAATCAGCTTGCAACATGTGTGGCTAGTTTTATACTCTGGAGCCAATGAAATCAGAAAATGGACAAATGTTAAAGTGGTTCTAAACCCTCCTGTTTTTTTGCCTATATCTACTGCTATCAAGCAGTAGATATAGGCAAAAAGTGTAAGAAAAAAACAAAAAACGCTTTAACAGCGCTTAACACTTACCTTGTTTCGGCTGCACGCTCTCGCCTGAGAAAACAAAACTGATCCGGCGGCCACAAAGCATCTTGGGGCGGGCGCATGCGCAGTTCGGATTCTCGGCCGGGAGACGAGCACAGACGCAAGGTAAGTCTATGGACGCGTGCACCCGCATGCAGACACCGCTGGATCAGAAGTGCCTGCAAGCAGAGAGGAGTCAGCGCTGGATCGGAGAGTCACCACACCGCTGGAGGGACAGATGTAAACATGGGGAAAGAAGAAGAAGATCGGATTAAGAGACATCATTTAAGGTAAGTGCTGACATTAACATGGGGGGGAGTATCCAGTATCCCAAATATCTGTACCTCCCTTCAGATCAGCACTCTGCTCACATCTCATTCCTTGGTTTCCTTGTCACCAGTCACATCTGTACCCCAGAACACACACCCTATTCCAAATTATCCAAGCCATCTGTGTGACGTGCGGCAGCATACTCATGCCAACGTTATTGCCCTTATCCTATATAAATCAACCATATCCTATATCACACTGTTGCTACTATATAAACAAATGAATAATATCAATATTGGAGGAAGTGAAAATCTGATTTTGCCCACATCATACAGACAAGTAGTTATCCCTAGGTCTTAATAATACCAGAAGTCATAGTTGCACAATGCACATTAGGATTATGGTTGGAGGGGTTAAGAGACACTGTAACACCATGAACCAACCCCTAGAAAGGTAGAATAAGCTGTTCTCTACTCTTCTAGCAGTTCAGTAGTGAATGTACAAATTACGGCATTAAAACTACATAGCACACTATTCCACCAGCAAAAGTGTAAAAGCTGTGCAGGTTTAGCAAACGAGGAACCAGCAGGATGGCACTGTCACACTGTGTCTTACTTCAGGATTGCAAGCTTTCTTGCAAATGTGTGTGACTTGAGTCATTTCCCCCTCACCAGGGATGCAGGTGTCAGAGCTGGGCTTTTATTAGCATTATAGGATGCCAAGGGGAAGTGGCAGCCCTAGATGGTCAGATCCTCCACAGATATCACAGTCTCTAAGAATGCGCCAGTCTGCTATTATGGCCAGCTCCTCTAATTCTGATATTCTACTTTCTTTGAATGAGATAAAATAATGTCAGAATCTATGATTATGATGAAACATTTCACAGGAGAATGTATGTATGTTTACGTATGGCAGCTTGAAGGGCTAAAAGCTTACTGAAGCCTCATAGAGGCTTACTTAAAGCTAGAGGGCATATTCCCTAAATATTCCCATAAACTAAATTTGGAAAGTGCTTTCGGGGAAGAAAGCCGATCAAGGTTTGTTAAACACTCTGTTAATACTTACTAAGTGTGATGCTGTTCAGACTAGCACTTAAAAGCCAAGAATAAACAATTGTTGTGTGTATGAAGCTTTCAGAGAAACCTGTACTTCAGAGTAATATGCAAAAGCCTTTACTGACCTCTCCTTACAAAATTGCTAGTTCCCAGGTGTCATAGTGCTAGTACTTTCCATGTCACTGACCTGGAATAACACTGATCATGAATTTTTATTTTACCTGCATTCTACCTTCTGTGGCAGCAGATAAATTCACTGGTTGTAGCACAGTTGCAATGTGTCCAGCATAGCAGCTGCAGTTTGCTCACAGATTTCATTTGTTGTCTGGAAGCATTCTTTACACTGTACAAGCTATGATGAGGTACCAGTACAGTTCTTGTAATTTGCTTCCTGGGAGCATGTGTTTTTAGTATGCAGAGTATGAGCTATGATACTAGCTGTTATTAATAGCTGTTATCACAGTGTGCAGCAGGAGTGTTACCACGGTGACCAAACGATCAAAGGCCCCAATCTGGAAACTCGCATTTAGGTTACCATAAAAATGCTGATGGTTTCACTGTGGCATCAACAATATTTCCACTGGTGTTCAAGGAGCTAAAGAATATTCATGGCATATGCCGCTTCCTCCATCACTTTAGTGAAAGACCATGCATAGGAGAGGTCTGTTCCTTTCTATTATCAGGTATTAATAGGTCATGACTAGGATGTTAAGGATGGCTTTTCGCATTGACTTCCTGACCACCCCTCCATCTGTTTCCTTCACATAAATAACCAACTTGTGATACAGATTAAAGCTTTATGGCCATAGCAACCTTTTAATAACATATGTATAAATAACAAATGTTACCCAGGTGAAATGGATATGTAAATATATTCCAATGACTACAATAATATTCACATAAACACCCCTAGATCTGAGGATTCTTAGACAAAAGAAGTAGTTCCATCAGCAATGCACATTTATTGGTAGGGTTACATATTTACAAATAACACACACAACAATATTTACAAGACAATGTACAAGTGTGGTGGAGCTTTACCTCTCAGCTTCTCGCCTGTTCAAAGTGAATGCCTTTGTGTCCCAGGTAAAAAGAGAGCACGTGGCTTGCTAACAATACCTTATATACCCTCTTTTCTGTACACTGCCTACCAAATGTAAATTGGGTGTAACCTGATTGGAGGATTTAGATAAGGTTGCTGTTTACCCCCCATGTGAGATGTGATAAGCAAACAAAACAATAGCTAGGACTTCAAAGCAGACAGATTCACAGTAACACAATAAGTAACACAATTGAGGAACTGAGAGTCACATAACATGCAGATAGATGCAGTCAAATATATATATTATATTATCTAATATATTACACAAGCAAAACTTTATATGGCAACACAAAGTATAAACTAACATCATATAAAGGCATCCCAAGGTCCTTCTAAGGCACTATACATAAACTCTGTATCTGCCTAATCCATAAGATAGGCCTCCATCAGCAAAACACAGACTCAAAGATGTTTACTCCATTAACCACAAATACAACTATGAGTATACACTAGTTCACTGACCCTCAACCCTGCTTAATAAAGGCTGCTATATGCAAGACGGGTCCCTACCCAGCTTATATTTGACCATAATAACCTCCTTCCCGGACCTTGTAACCGCACAAACTGCTACAACCTGCCAACAATCATATTCTGCTTACTCCGAAAGATAATTGCATAATTGCAGATCACCATTAAATTAGCATTTTACATATTTAGTTAAACACAAGAGGGCCTGGCAATAATAATGACTCAGGTGACCTCATATTCACCCTGAGCCATAAATTGAAGTTCCCACCAAACTCAAAAATCATAACTCTGAATCAGAGAATGATATTGTAAAATAAAGTGCATAAATAGTTGTGTCTCATCAAGAGAAATTCACACATATCACTCATAGGTGGGTTACAATGGTCAGAGGCCTGACAAGCCACGTTAACCCTCCTGGGCCAACCATACACCACATATACGCCAAATGTGAATTCAATGTAAAGCTTATCTCATGACGCACCATGATTTAGGGGTTAGGTAAGAATATTACACTATATTCTGAGTTATGAAAATTGACGTGTGGGAAGAACAGAGAAGGGCATCGTAAAGGCTTATCCTACCTGCTCACCCTCCCCAGCCCTGCCTTATGGAGTGGCTCCATGACACCCCCTAGAGGACTGACAAAAATATGCAAAGGCAGCTAGAGAGGCCCTTGTTTTACTATCAAGAGGAGGCTTTTGTAACATTAGAAGAAGCTCCAAGAAGAGTTCCCTTTAACCTCCAGAAAGAAACTTTGCAAGCCTTACTTGGAGAAAGAGCCATTCAGATCCATCTTCTGTTTATTAAACTGGACTATGTCACAACTTATAAACCCAGGACTGTTAAGTACTCTCTTATTATTCCTTCTTATTTTTACTGTTATTTCTGTCTCTCTCTCTATTAATATATTTTTCTGTATATTTTTCTGCACCATTTCTTTTATTAAAGGATGATCTTAAAAGTCGTTAAGCTTATCTCTACTCTCTAGATCAGAATGTAAAGTATCCTTTTCCCCATGACGCGTGCTACTGTATAGTGAAACCTGTCATATTCCTGTCTGAAAAAAACAGTGGTATCATAGTGTAAGCTTTTGAATTGTCAAAGCACTTGCTGAGAACAGTTCATGGTTTCTATTAAAACATGTGGTGGCAGCTATTGTTCGGTGTGTGAAGGGTTAACTGTGGAGTTAACCAACTCTAGTGATGATCGGTCTCAGTCTGCTGCCTGAGATTGTTGTCCCTGTCCCTCGCGTGGGATTTCCCACGTGCTGGGAAATCTCTGTGCAGGGAGAGGCTGGGAGTGGTAAAGCCATGTCTTTGTGATGGCTAGCTTGGTTCAGAACTGCTTATAGTCACCTGTGGTGGACATACAGTGGGTTTTGACTGGGCGCATCCGTCACATGGTGTAGGTCACTAATAATAAGCTTTATTGGACTCTCATCTGCTAAGGACATCTAATTGTGTTAAAACAAACCTTTAAAACACAATGGTTTTCTACAAATAGTCATCAGGCACCATACAGTGGAATAGGATGGGGGATCCTCCATTGTTTACAAAAGGATCTGTTAGAGGTGCAGACCTTTCTGTGATGTTTCAGGGAAAATCCAAAGTCAACTTGACATGCCCTTCAGGAACAGAATTGATGAGCTTTTGTTTACTTCAGAACTGCTTCTCTAACATACAAGTCTGTAGAAAAGCAAACAAGTGAACTACACCTACATTACATTCTGAATAGTTTCAGATGTCTCTCAAACTGATGTCCAAACATAATGGGGGGGGATTTTTTCAAAACTGATAGTTAGAAGCTCATTGGTTGCCATGCACAACTGCTCCAGATTTTCTCTGCTCCAGTTTTGATAAGTCACCCTCAATGCATTTGCCCTTAAAGTGTGCCAGGCAATTTGCTTATTTAGGACAAAGTAACAGGTTCTCTTTATAGCCCACTTTTATTGGCCATTCGGGCAACATGCATTGCATAGTGGGGGAAGGGTAGAAGGTTAACTGCGTCCCAAAACTGGTAGTATTGTTTTTTAAAGGGTACCAGCTAGCGAACAGGGCTGCAGGGTAGTATGGGGAAAGTATTAGTACCAGAGTAGGTGGGCCATGAAGAGAACCTGGCACCTTTCTATGAAATGGCTAAGTGCCTGCTTTACTTTAAACTTTAGAAATGGGAAAACAGAAGTGTGTTTTATTTAAAAAACAAACATCCACCTGGCTTTGTACAACTAATCAGCACTTAATAAAGCTTACGTTCAGAGAGTGCTGATATAGTGGTGCAGCGCTGAGTGTATGTAATTATGAATACATCAAGTAAAACAGATGAACTCTTCATACTGTATAGATTTACATGTGTGCAATTCAACTGCAAAGTGCTGCTTTCAATTTTGTTTTATTATCTTTTTTTTTAAACACACAGATCACAAGAGAAATTTCAGAAAGATGCAGCTTTAATTAGAAATCAAACTAGCCGAAAATAATTTGGAGCCGTTTTCATCTGTACGATCATTGAACTGGAACACAAATAGTTTGCAGTGATTTCTGAAACTACTCAAGTAAACAAAGTGATGTTCAGTATTTCAACCTTATAATTACAGTGAGTACTGAGTACTCTGCTATACGAAAAATAAGTCAAACGCCCAGCCTCACTCCCTCTGCCTATCACTGACGCCCCCACTCTACGTTTATTGGCATTTTGCCCCTTTTAGAACTTGTGTGGGAATATACTCTTGAAGCAGCACATGAAAAATTCACCGTGACCAAGATTTCTTCTGTTAGCGTCTGCTTTTTCCATATCAGTTTTTGAATGTACAACACGCAAACATATGTATAAAGGATACATTGGCTTTCAGCACTATCAGAGTAGCACTAGAAGTTTTTGCAACAAAACTTTACCCTACAGTCCATCCACACTTTTATTCTCCCTCTTATACTAACATCAACTCTCATCCTAACTTTCCCTATAATGCTAAATCTAACCCTTACAATAGCCTTACTTGTAACCCTAATATTAAACCTTTTCAATCAAGACAGAAAACCGGGATATGTATAAATAATTGTTTTTTTTCACCACCATAAAAAAAAACAGATCTGTCATTAAAACAGCAAAAGGTTTGGTGTACCCCCTACATTCACACAGCATACAAGTGAAAGAATTATTATAATTTCTGAAGGTCAAACCTCCTCAGTGACCAACACTGAACTGAACTATCACTATAATCCCATACTATGGAGTGGTGTATGCAGGTGTTACAGTTCACTCGAAAACCTGATTGCAAAAATCAAACCATAGAGATCAAAAATGGCCAACTCCATATAACTGCACGTGTTTTAAAGGAGAACTATGAGGTGAGTGCTTTTCACTCACCTCATAGTTCTAGCCGACCTGTGCCAAAGAGACTGTCACAGGTCGGCTCAGTAGATCGGGAAGTGAGCGAACACATACCGGCGTTCGCTCACTTCTCGATCCTGTCACAGCTCACTGCCGTGACAGGGTAGTGGCTGGATTCCCCCCTCCCCGCTCCGATCCTCCAGCGCTGACTGGCGGAACGGATGGGGGAGGGGCGGGTACAGCTGGTATTATTCCATATGCTGCTGCCACCAGCATTAAATGAAAACCGTATTTAGCATCCTTGAGGAGTTACTGCGACAGTAACGCTCACATACATCACTCCCTAGCATGGAATTATGGTGAAAATCCTGTGTTGGTCACTATGGAGGTTTGCCCAGAATAAGGCACAGGAAGTTGGACCTCTAGAAATCATATTAGTAATTGCACTTGTATACTGTATGAATGGGGCATACCAAACTTTCTGACTTTTTAAAGACATCTGTCATTTTTATGGTGGTAGCAAAAACAATGTTTCTTTTAATATGAATCAGGAATTGTGGTACTTTTTTTAAAAATATAATAAATGGTTTTTAAGTACATATACCTATTTTTTTTTAAATTCTAACATGAATCCTTCCCTAAATAAATGTAACTGCTTGCTTGTAAACTGACCTGTGCTGTGCTGGGGTCTTCTGCACTGAGACTTCCTGCAGTGACAGATCTTGACGCCATGTCCCAGTGGCAAAATGTATTGCTTCAACATGTGATTACAATATGGAAACATATACCCTCACCATATTGTTACCTATATACATTTACTGTACTTGTCCACAGGTAGTTGTAATAAACATACTAACAGATACTTACCTTTCTTAGGTAATTTGTGGAACAACACATCCCATGAAGCATTGCAAGAGTATGGCAGCCACAGGAATAGCTCCCAAAGGCAGATGAATTATGGGAATTGAAGTTTCATTGCAGCTGTAGTATCAAGGCTGTCTACGCCTGCTTTATAGTATTCCCCTTTGCTCCTACCCCAGCGGCTACATAAAAAAGATACGTAGGGAGGTGAAAGGTGGGAAAGGGGGGTCTAGGCCGGCATGGAGAGTAATTAGACACTCCCAGAAGAGGAGAGGGATATGACATGCAAGAACAGAGCGGGTTATGCTAGAGAATTGATTAGTCACATTTTCTAGCACATTCAAATGCAGATTGAAAGTAAATAATCTAAAAAAAAAATTGATAGAAACAATTGTGCAAGTTGACATTTAAATACTTGATTTGTCTGTGCTTTTACCTACAATTCTTTAGGTTAGGAATAGGGTCTATCGAAGGCAAGAGTGAAGACAAGGTGAACATTGAAGCAGAAGCCAGGTACACACTGATTCTGTAAATTATTGCTGTTGCTTTTTTAAGCCATTTCTCTTGTTTGTCACTACAAGATTAACCCAACTAGCTCCTAAAATCTGTGTTAAATGTGTGCTTGCATGATTTTCACAAATTGATTGATGTAAGAGTGTTTCAAATTATACACAACAGGATAAGACAATTAGAACAGATGATATTTAAGATGAAGCTGGTACTTTCTATTCATTCACCCTCCCTCTACATATACAGTGTATATGACTAATTAATTTGCAGTCCTGGAATTTGTATAATTAAATTTAAAAAAACTCTTCCTTAAGCTGGCCATAGATGGCTCAAATTTCAACTAATATACACAAGAATATGAGCCGTGTATTTGGTCCTCCTGACACCAGCTGGCTCCACAAACTTTGATTGAAAAATCGAAGTAGCTGGACGGAAAAGCATTGGCTGAATAGTGGCTGCAGCCAATCTCTCCATCAAAGCACATCGACAGTATTAGCCCCTTCCCGACCGATGACAGGATTATCCCCTCACGAACGTTCAGTTCGTTAACGACCGGTGACAGGATAATCCCGTCATGCTCTACAATGAGCGCTGGTCTGTGAGGGGACCAGCGCTCATTGAGTTACTGCTGTTGATGGGTCCCTCTGGGTCTGAGACAGGCTCTCAACAGCAGGATAAGGTGGTCACAGCCCTGATCGCTGATCGCTGTGATCACAGAGTCGTGACAGTCACAGAGCTGGCAAAAACGCACTGTGTTGTGAATCTGCTAGCCGATGGTGTGTTACAAAAGTGAAACAAAGTATCCCTAAAGAGAATACTGTACTCTACTCAGAGATACTAAGCCCCTGTAATTAAACAATTAACTCCTCAGTGCCCCTATTTAAAAAAAAAAATACAGTTTTTAAAATTTGAAAATGTTTAATGTTAAAGCTGCAATGAATGAGGAAGATGGGAATTATGGTTAAACAAACTGTGGCATTGCGTGGCAATACCACTGTGTTATGTAGCCGCAAAGTGACCCAGGATTCTCAGCCAGAGGGGCTGAGTGGCTCCAGGAAGAAAGTATGTGTACCAGCAGAGAGCTGCCTTTTTATGTTGGACTTCCTTTACTGTCTGCCTTTTGAAAGCAAAATAAAGACTTTTTTGTAAATGGAAAAGCCTGTGCAAGTGCTCTGTGAGCTCCCCAACATTACAAAACACATAGCAAAAATGGTGAAAAATGCTCCGATCCCAGAAGCGAAAACATTTTCTGAAGCTGTGTCACAGGGGTTAAAGAGCACCCTGGTTTTAATGGAATTGTGGAAATATTCAAACACCCTTACATTTTTTTGGAAGGCAGTAACTCATAATGGCCAATTTCACTACTGAAAATAGCTGTAGAGCTATATGCAAATTTTTGCAAATCAAAGTTTGCCTTACATACATTTTCTAGTTTAAGTTTTTTTGTTTTGTTACTGAATGTGGAGCGAGGAGCAACATTCCCAAAGAACTTAAATTAATATAAAGTCAAAATATTTTTAAGTGATTTCAAATGCGAAGGAAGTCACTTACAATTGATGCTGCTTCTTGATGCTTAAAAGTTTCCAGCTGGTTCCCTGAGCAATGTCCCTGATACCCTGTTTTAGGGTGATTTATTTCCCTTGAGGGTCCTATGGAGACACCCTTGTGTGTGTCAATAGCCTGTGTGTATCTCTACAAACATAGAGGCATGACAAGGCAGCGACTCCACTTCTCCCTGCTCCCACTTATGCTTTAGGTGCCCATACACCATACGATTATCGTACGATAATTGTATGCGATCGACTTTTCGTACGACAATTGTAACATGTGAATAGAGTGCCCGACCGATAGTACTGTACAATCATATGACTTTTGATGGTCAAGCATGTTTGAAAACTTTGGTTGATCGTACGATGTTCGCATGGTTGGTGGTGTTTCCTTCCGTCAAAAGTGGTACGATTAACACTGCGCATACGAAAATAATTGCTGTCAATTACCGCAAGTCGTCCAGGTGTTTTTTTTAACTACCGCTGATTGAAACATTTCGATAATCGAGGAAGGATGGGGACGTAAAAGTTTCGTCCGATAATGGTAAGGTCTATGGGCACCTTTACTCTCTTTTCAAAGCTAGTATATTGACAACTGCTGTAGACTGTTCTGTCCCTTGTGATCTTGTAAAGGACAGGAAGTTCAGGGAAGCCAAGCTGAGAGAGTTAGGGCTCTTAGGAAACACAATGACTAAGGGGTCTATTCACTAAGATGCCGAGTGACTAACCGACCCCAAGCGAAGTGAGCCGAACGCTGCTCGGCTATTCACTTCAGGCTGGTACGGCTGATTCCAGCCGTATATCGGCTGAAATCAGCCGTACATCAGGTGGCTTTGGGTCGCCGAACATGCTCAGCATGTTCGGCCGACCCGAAGTGCAGAAGGAGTTCGACTCAGCTGATCCAACATCTGGATCAGCTAAGCCGAACCTCCGGCAGGCTACTCGCTACGGTTCGGTCTATTCTCACAGATGCCGAACAGCAGTGAGTAAATAGCCAAATGCCGCTGAGCGGCATTCGGCTCGGCTGTTCTGCTTAGAAAACGATTGCGCGGAGCTAGCAGTGACATACTGTTTTCTGTTGGCCGGGCGGTTCTGCTCCCGTCAAAAAAAAAAAAAGCACACCATAGGAATGCATAGCTAGATTCCTATTGGCTATTTCACTTTGCAATAGAGGATAGCAAACTAGCTATTGCACCCACCCTTTGCTGCTGTCAATCCCCAGAGGGGTACCTGATGGAGAACTGCAGGTCCCCCTCTGCTGATGACAGCAGCAGTGGGCGGGTGCAATAGCTAGTTTGTTATTGGCTATTGAAAATTGAAATAGCCAATAGGAATCTAGCTATGCATTATTATAGTGATTTCTTTTTGTTTTGTTTTTTTTTGTTTTCATCTGATTGGCCAATTTCACTACTGAAAATAGCTGTAGAGCTATATGCAAATTTTTGCAAATCAAAGTTTGCCTTACATACATTTTCTAGTTTAAGTTTTTTTGTTTTGTTACTGAATGTGGAGCGAGGAGCAACATTCCCAAAGAACTTAAATTAATATAAAGTCAAAATATTTTTAAGTGATTTCAAATGCGAAGGAAGTCACTTACAATTGATGCTGCTTCTTGATGCTTAAAAGTTTCCAGCTGGTTCCCTGAGCAATGTCCCTGATACCCTGTTTTAGGGTGATTTATTTCCCTTGAGGGTCCTATGGAGACACCCTTGTGTGTGTCAATAGCCTGTGTGTATCTCTACAAACATAGAGGCATGACAAGGCAGCGACTCCACTTCTCCCTGCTCCCACTTATGCTTTAGGTGCCCATACACCATACGATTATCGTACGATAATTGTATGCGATCGACTTTTCGTACGACAATTGTAACATGTGAATAGAGTGCCCGACCGATAGTACTGTACAATCATATGACTTTTGATGGCCAAGCATGTTTGAAAACTTTGGTTGATCGTACGATGTTCGCATGGTTGGTGGTGTTTCCTTCCGTCAAAAGTGGTACGATTAACACTGCGCATACGAAAATAATTGCTGTCAATTACCGCAAGTCGTCCAGGTGTTTTTTTTAACTACCGCTGATTGAAACATTTCGATAATCGAGGAAGGATGGGGACGTAAAAGTTTCGTCCGATAATGGTAAGGTCTATGGGCACCTTTACTCTCTTTTCAAAGCTAGTATATTGACAACTGCTGTAGACTGTTCTGTCCCTTGTGATCTTGTAAAGGACAGGAAGTTCAGGGAAGCCAAGCTGAGAGAGTTAGGGCTCTTAGGAAACACAATGACTAAGGGGTCTATTCACTAAGATGCCGAGTGACTAACCGACCCCAAGCGAAGTGAGCCGAACGCTGCTCGGCTATTCACTTCAGGCTGGTACGGCTGATTCCAGCCGTATATCGGCTGAAATCAGCCGTACATCAGGTGGCTTTGGGTCGCCGAACATGCTCAGCATGTTCGGCCGACCCGAAGTGCAGAAGGAGTTCGACTCAGCTGATCCAACATCTGGATCAGCTAAGCCGAACCTCCGGCAGGCTACTCGCTACGGTTCGGTCTATTCTCACAGATGCCGAACAGCAGTGAGTAAATAGCCAAATGCCGCTGAGCGGCATTCGGCTCGGCTGTTCTGCTTAGAAAACGATTGCGCGGAGCTAGCAGTGACAGCTAGCTCCGCCCAACTGTTTTCTATTGGCCGGGCGGTTCTGCTGCCGTCAAAAAAAAAAAAAGCACACCATAGGAATGCATAGCTAGATTCCTATTGGCTATTTCACTTTGCAATAGAGGATAGCAAACTAGCTATTGCACCCACCCTTTGCTGCTGTCAATCCCCATCTACGGCTAGATCCTTCGGCAGCTTAGTGAATAGACTCCTAAGTGTTTGGGCAAAAATTTCAAGAAATGCTTTGCTGGGGCAATGTATATTTGGTTGAACTGGATTCATTATTGAAAAAAAAATGTCAGAGTTCAATACTACTTTAACATCAATTTATGAATTATCATGCACAATATCAATGCCCTTTTCCATCTACAGATAGCAAAAAGACATTCAGCAGGTTTGCCTGGGGCCTAGCTTTTGCAGGGCTAGACAAGATCAATATAACAGAAAAATGGGCATTCACCCTCTGGTAAACCACAAACACATGTTAAAATCAGTTGCATCCTTTGTGACTTTTTTTTATCCAGGCATCTGTGCCACCATGGAATGATTTCTCTAGTTGGTATCCCTGGCCATCAACAACTTTTTACCATAAAAAACAGTCAATATTCTCCTTCTCTCTCCAGTGGCCCATGTGAAGTACTTACATATTATCCTACTGCCTGGACTGAGAAACACAAATCCTACTGACTGTCTTAGGGTCACCATACATGTTACAATCTATATCATATTGCAGGAAAAATGCTTTCATTCATATTGTCAGTAAAATGCCCCCCCCCCCCCCTTTTTATTGGGGGCCTTAATCCACATTGGGCATTTACTATATACATAGGCTACAACATTAGTAAAAACTCCTGGGACTGGTATGTATGTATGTATGTATATACTAAAAAAGATTAAACTTATAATAGACACGGTTTGTGGAAGTATGGATGTGGTTGGTTGTATCAGGGAGCTACATTGTTTTTTACTGTTGGAAATTGTGTTGTAAATGTTCTGCTTTGTAATATAGAGGTGTAAAGTTATATCAGATCATAGTGTTCAGTTGAAAAGAGATGATTTATTTGAGTTGAGCATTAATACCCCAAAAAATACATTGGCTCTATTTTGTATTGTGTTTCCCTGGAGAACCCCTTTTCATAATCTGACAGCTATGTGTTTTGTATGATGAGTTCTATGTAAATGGACTATCTAATATATGAACACTTTGGTAACATGTTTAACATCTCCTCTGCAGTGTGCAGTTCCCATCACAAACAAGAGAGTTAATAAAAGCTCCTTCATCTACCATTCCCGCAACATCTAATGTAACATTTATACCGTGACAACCACTTGTTCTTCTCCCCCTACTTCATCTCAGATAATTTCCATGTCTTTATCTCCATAGTAATTATTCTGTAGTTAGCGTTATTTTCTTGGCCTTTGAAAGAAAGTTCTTTAAAGAAATAAAATAATCCAGCAAGTAGATATTTACACTCTCATTATACTGTATATGAGTATTTCTTGGAATTGCCCTGTCTTTATCCATCAATTGGCACCCTACGCTTCAGATTTACATATTTTCAGGTTGATCCTCCACTATGTAGATGAAATATTTTTCAGTGGGATCAGTGTACAGTCTTAAAGCAAAACTCAAGGCATACAACATGAACTGCATATTGACAAACTGCGTGTTTTATCTGCTAAGGGATTTGTAATATCATACAGTTAGACTTGTGATTTACACACTGGAAACGGCCAGACTGGTGACACACATAGTTCCAGATTACAGAGACTTTGTTGCAGGCCCATTCATTGCAACGACCTTCCCCATTAAATTGTGTGTGCAATTAACATTTTATGGGAATGTTATTTACCTGTAAAAGGCCCCCTTTTGTAGACATTCACAAGGTCTGAGAGTGCTGCTGGACGCTGCCATCTTGAATGTTAGCAGCCCAAGCATACTCAGAGCTTTCACTCAAAGGACACTCTAGTGAAGGGGAATACTCTAGACTCTAGAGTATTCCCCTTCACTCCTCTCTTGACTGCTAATTAAAATGTTATTTAGGGAAGTTCAGGGCAGGGCTAAGGAGCTGGCCCAGCCCAGACAGTAATAAGACTATGATAAGAGGAGAGGGCTAGAAAGTTAAGAGCGGCTGTGCTAGGAAATAGACTCTTCCTGCAAGTCAAGACTTAATATACTTGATTTAGCTGTGCTTTTACCAGCAATTTTTAAGTTGATGACAATGTTTCCAAGCAGTTCATCCTATTGGTTTAGAAAATCTGTCCTATGTCACCTTTCCACTCCAATCTCCTTATTGGGCAGTGAACCAACACCATCACCTCTCTCCTGAGAGCTGGGAAGCAGAGTGATCTAAGACCCTGTTCACACTGAGCGATTTATCATGCGATTTCAGCTCCACAATCACTCAAATATCAGCTCAATGTCACTCAATGTAGCTTGTCCAATGCATTTCAATAGATCTGTTCACATCTCACAGCTCAATGTCACCTGTAGCTCGTCACTCAAGCTTGTAGCTCGAACATGACCTATTTTTCTAGCGGATTTTGTGCGATTTGGCCCAATAGTTGTTGCACTACATCGCGTTACAGAAGTGTCACTTTTGCACAGAAATATAAGAAGGAAGGAATGTCACATCATGACCACTTTTGATTGGTAACAGCCCAATGTAGCAGCTACAAAGTCCCTGCGAAAAGTCGCGCTTCAAAATGTGCATTGTGACTCGATGTAGCTCAATGTCGCTCAGCTCAAAATCGCTCTGAAAAAAGCGCTTTTTTGGATGTAGCTCAGTGTGAATGGAGTCTATTTGACTAGCAGGTTTGTGTATCACAAGAATTGCTAGCCAAATTTCCAACCCTTTGTTAACCACTTGCTGTCCAGAGCAATTTCTTACGGTTTGTGCACACATGATAAAATCTGAATTTTTAGCTAGAAAACAGCTTCAGATCCCCAAACAATTATATATTTTTTGAAAGCAGAGGCCCTGTAGAATAAAAAATATGCTAGTTGCTATTTTTAATGTTGCACGGTATTTGCCCAAATGTTTATCAAACCGGTATTTTTAGGATAAAATACACTCAAATGAATATGACCGCTTCAGGCCATGATTTATTTTGACGGTGGGCGGGTAAAATTGCAAACATGTATGTATTGTATTTTAACCATGCATTTAGCTGTTTGCCTGGACTTCCACTTTAGGGTGTTTTTTTGTGTTTAAATATGTACTTGTGTCAGATACTCTTCACAGTATTATAAGTGTAAATGCAAAGTGTATATAAAACGTAACAATGAACCTCACTTATTTGCTGCATTCGGGTCTGTTAAATACCCTTGAAGGGGTTTTGTTGTATCTATTTAATAAGTGCAAAAAACAAAAAAAAACCTGTTGATCTTGCTAGAAATCCAGTGACCTGATAACTTCCTGTGCTTGTTATCCATTGTTCCCAGCAATCCATGAAATATAGAGCACCTCCACCCTATGTTACAGAGATTAATATGGGTGCTGTAGTTCTCATTTCCAAACTAATTTCCTGCCCTAGGGTCAAAATGCTCCTCTCTGCCAGATACAGTACAGTGAGTGTGTGATGTCACTCTAGGGCAGGAGGTGTTTTACTGGCAGGATTATGATGTAAAAATAAAAAAAAAAGCCTAAAAAGCAGTCATCGCATCTAAGAACTGCTAAAATGCAATACAATACTTTTTCCTGTGAGTTACATCCACAGGTGTGACAAGTCATGTTGGGATCCAGCCCTCAAAGCCATGCACTGATTCAGTAAAGGAGCTTTATCCTCACACATTTTCCTGCACATCACAGAAAGCTGACTACCAGTAAACATACTGGAACTCACAGAGAATATATGCACATTTTTAGCAGTACTCTATCAATCTCAGGAGCTTATCTGTAATCATGTTTCTCTTTCCAACCCTTCTGATATCAAGCCAGTTGCAAGTTGAAATGATATTTGGCCTCTTATTGATCTGCAGTGGTGAGATAACCCCCTCTGATCCCGTTGTTGTGACCACTACTGTGGATCACAAGATGGCACATTGCCTGCAACGGATAGTCTGAAAAAAAGAAAGCTAAGGTGTGTAAATGCAACAAGCTACTAGATCCAAGATTAGGCAGAAGAATACATCTCAGAGACCTCACTGCTGAAAATGTGTTTTTTAATACATACTATATGTGATTCTAATCAGCTTAAAGAAGAACACCAGGCAAATAAAATCTTAACCCTTGCAGTGGGGCTACCCTTTGGGGTAGGCAAGGAATAAGATTTAATTTGCCCGGAAATCTTCTTTAACCCCTTCATGACTGAGCTAGTTTTCAGTTTCTGTTCATAAATGACTGTCACTGATTTTTACATTTTTGCTGTGTGATTCTTCCACGTCAGTAATATACGTTTTTTTTTTAGAAATTTTTTATAATAATTATAGTATAAAAAATATATTTATAATGTCACTATGACTGCTTGAAAAAATAACTTTTTTTAAAATGTTTTGGCTATTATTAGGCTTCTCCAAACTTAGGAACAGCTAATAATAACCTTAGAGACTGATCCTGACAGCATGTCAGATTCAGATCTCACTAAAAGGTCTTTGATTGGCCCAGACGATCAGAAGTCTGATACATTTCACCAAAGAGATACATGGTATCTCTTTGGTGAAATGTATCATAAACATCGGGCTATCGAGCTGTCAAAACGAATAGCAGAGAGGTGACTCACTCTGCTACCTCTGCTATTTTCAGCTGTCAAATACGGGATCGCTATTTAGCGGTCCCGTATTTGCATGTAACAGCTTCATTCTTTCATTAATGAAAGAAAAAAGCTTTTACAAAAGCTTAACTATTTCATTAATGAATGCCTCAATACTGAGGCATTCATTAATGACTGGTAACTGCTGAGAATCAGCGGTTACCGGCATTACAAAGCCTGATATAACTCGTCACATACAGTGTACGTGGTCAGTCATATAGGCACTTTGTGACGGGATGTACAGTGTACGTCTCCCGTCACGAAGGGGTTAATATAAAAAGTATACAACTATTGATGGTAGGGTGGGGTCTGTTAGGTCAGGGGAAGGGGCAAAAAGATGAGTGCACTTTGTTTTTAAGTGTCATTATCCTTTCAAGCAAATATTCTAATGTTTAGAGAAACCACCGTCACATAGGAGCTATTCAGCTTATAAACCATTCTGGCAAATAAATTTGGTTCCGCCATCCTGCCTTTTGCGCAGAATACAGAAGGTAAAGCCAGACTGTGAGTCAGTGCCAGCAAATCAAGAGATACCTCTGCCTTTCAAGTGACAGTCAATTGTCAATGATTTCTGCATATATTGGCGGCCAGGGATAGGAGTTAAAAAAGGAGGAATTTAACATCATGAGCAGCATTGTTTAATCTGCTAAAGATACATATTTTAAAATGCGACCGTTTGAAGCAATTGCTGGTGTACAAACTCTCTATAGAACCAAATGGAGATTGCTGCAAGCATGACTGACTGGAGGGTGTGCAGCAGCCAAGTTCTTAGCAAATTTGGGACAGGATAGTAGAAGATAAAATGTTTATAGCTGGGTTTGCAAAGTTGGTTGGTGCACACAAAGTAGACTTCTGTGCATGTCCTCTGTGGCTACTAAGGAATATATTTATCCAACATTGTTCCCCAGCCAGATTTATGATTAGGCCGAGTAGGCTTGTGTCCATAGGCTGCAGTAGTAAAGATGCAGCTTTTTCTCTATATATACTTACCAGCCATACATTTTTCCCACCATCAGTAGAAATACTGCTATCATACTCACATGTGTGTTTCAATATAGGGCTTATACACGCTATGTTTGAGTGGTGTCGATGCTTATAATAAATGAATGTAAAGATTGCCAGGGGAAAAAAATCCCTTACTGGGGTTATTATTTGGTTAGAAACTGTTGGGACACAGTAGGGCACAGGTACATTTAGACTGATTTTCAGGAGAGTGTTTACATAATGTGTTATTAAAGTTCTTTACATATTTAGGTTTTCTGATATATTTCTTACAAATGGTGCAGTTTATAAAATGTAAAGTAGTAGTAAACTCTCAAAATGTTTTTCAATCATGAATCCAGATCAAACAAATATACATTGTCCAGCCAAGTATTTGACATTTTTGCCAAAACACCCAGCCATCATGTTTCCGAACAGCTCCAACTCTCCTGTCTGATACAAGATCACAAGGGACAGCACAATGCCCTGCAGCTGTTCATCTACTAGCTTGGAGAAGAAAGAAAGGATGTGGGGAGCAGGGAGGAGGGGAGAGGCTTGATGTGCTGTGCTTGTGTGTTTGCAGAGACACACACAGCTTATTAACACACAAGAGTGACTGCATAGGAACCTGCAAGGGAAAGGAGCCACCCTAAAACAGGATATCAGGGCCAGAGCTCAGGGGACCAGCTGATTCCCAGGAAACTAAAACTTTGCCACGCCAAGTAACAACAGACATTGTAAGTGATTCAATCAGCATTTGAAACAGCTTAAACTTTAATATCACTTTGGGGATGGCTTTTAAATTAGAAAAGGTACAGTTTATTTTTTTAAATTGAATTTTAAGTAACAGTTCCCAATATATAGGAATAGCAAAGGAATAGAAGTACTGACGTTATTCTATACATTAATGTAATTATTATTTACTACTTCTCTCACTAGCAACAATGCACATGTAATAGAATGTTGACAGTAACAGAATAATGTAACCAAGCTGTAACCATTCCAGGAGATCGCACGGAAGTTTCAGAAACATCTTAATATTTCCTAGCAGCCTTAACCTTCTTCAGACAGCATTTATTTCGATCATTACAAGACACATAAAAAAAAATTAATCAGGCGTATTACCTTTGGGCTTTGACTTTGGCATAGCACTTATTTTCTTCTTGTACTTTTATTAATTGAAATTACTGTAATTTCCAGTGAGAACACTACAGATGAAACGCAGGAAGCCATTTGTGTTTTGATGCAACAGATATCCCTAGGGCAAGGAAGAATGTCCCCTTTCCAGTCTTCAGAATGTAGAACAACTTAAGAGAGAAGGCTCTGGGGTTCTCTGGAAAGGGATATGAATAATTATCAACAGTAATTGTTAAGTACCTCTCCAGAGATTCACTTCCTTCTTACAGGTTATCTGCTTCAAAGGAAAACTTCTCAAAGAGAAAGAGGTAGGATAAAACTAAAACTTGTGTGGAAAAAGGAAGACGGGACATCAAACCGTAAGATACAAATAGAAATATAATGAAAACACTGAAATATATTACAAAGGACTGGCTGCTCTTTCATTTAAAGGTACGTTCTTTTCAATATTGAATATCTAGCTTTGAAATGTACACAGGTAGCATAGCTCATAGAATCAGCTCTTTGCTTCAGTTTTTCATCCAGCCATTGCACTAGTCCATCCCGCTCTCTTTTCTTGTTAATCTGTTAACCCCTACTTGTTAACTATTTTCAGACAATGGACATGAAAAAGGACAGCTTATCCAGTGGCGTAACAAGGGGTATGTGGCCCGCACTTGGTGACACCAAAATAACTCTTAGTCATTTTGGTGTCACTACCTCTGAAAAGTTGGGCACTCGGTCATGGACCGGGTGCCCGACAGCTGTACAAGAGAGGAGGGGATCTGGCAGAATAAATTATCCCTCCAGATAAATGCCCATCCTCTCTCTGCTGGCGTCCATCACCGAGATGGCAGCCGGCAGTTAATTGTGGGTGTCGTCATTAGGAGCGTGATGATGCGTGTGAGTGATGTCGCGCGTGAGTGTGTGTGTGTGTCTGTTGACGTCACACGTGTGTGATGGCGTCCAAACGGGTGACACTCAGCGGCCACTCCGGGTGACACCCTGCCTGGGGATGCCTCTGAGTTTATCATAGACACCAATCATATTCAAATCTGCCTTGTAAAGGTCATTGTTATTGGTGAAGGACAAAGAGATTGAGAAAAGTACACAGCAACGATTTCAGGGAGTACAATTCCAGTGACTCTGAATAGGCACCCTCTAAATGTGGACTCTATTGGATTAAGATTAAAGAGAGACTGTCATCTTACCCAATCATGGCGGCTTGAAGGGGCAGGTGCAGCCTGGTTATGGCTATACAAATACTGGTCCACTGCTTTATGAACTCATCATTAGCCCTGAACTTTGGCATGTGGGTGGGCAGAGGCAGCCTGGTTATGGCTGTATAAATACTGGTCCACTGCTTCATGAACCCATCATCAGGCCTGAGCTTTGGCATGTGGGTGGGCAGGGGCAGCCTGCTTATGGCTATGCAAATACTGGTCCAGTGCTTCAGAAGGCCTGGGCTTAGACATGTGGGTGGGCAGGGCCCCTATTAATAGCTATACAAATAGTGATCACAAGAAAATAATTATTTGCTAAGCACTCTGGAAGGTCCATGTGGTGCTGTGCCATCATATGTTGCCATTTAAATGTATGTATATACATGTTACAACTACCACAGGTTCACTTTAATGCACTTTTTATTCTTGTGAAATGTTGTACACACTGCTTGCCAAAAGGGAGTGCTTAGTATGAAAGCGTGTACAAAGCTCAACAGCCAAGTGCACATTTATGTGTTCACAAAGTCAGTGCAATAGCTAGCTCCCCCCCCCCTTTCCCCATGGGCTCCCCGCTTGGAGGAAGTTAACAACAAGGGCCAAATGAGCCAGCAGTGACCGTAGCCTAAATAGCCTATCGTGTAATATAAAAGCAAGGATGTTAAAAAGGATTAGCAGAACAACAAAGATCAAAGCATACTCTACAAAGTGCCAAAAGGTTTGTGATATATAAAGAAGTCAGTGGGCATTTGATGTCCCACTTCAATCAAGACACATAAATCAATTGAGTAATTAGTTGCCAAAGAGATAATGTTAACGATGAATATGGAAGGCCATATCACGGAAGAGGAATACATCACAATTAGTCATTTCTGCCCAAACTGAAAACTCTCCATAGAATTCTGGTTTCTATGTGTAGTAAGAAGGGAAGATTTTCACTGGTTGAAACATCTTAATTTTATGAATTTTAGATCTTGCAAATTCGGATTTAATTTTTACCCTAACCTACATTGTAATTGGATGCTATTATTTTGGCAAGTACAGGTAGCCCTCAATTTACACCAGGGTTAGGTTCAAGAAGGAATGGTTGCAAATAGAAACCGATGTAAATTGAAATCCGGTATATAATGTTAGTCAATGGGAAGTGAGGGAACCTCTCTCAAAAATGACATAAGTGACATAATACACTATATTTAAAGCTTTGAAATTAATGTAATTAATGCCCCAATGGTACCCCTGTGCCCCCAGCGTGTCTCTATGTGACTCCATATCTCCATGTGTACCCCTGTGGTGCTATGTATCTCTAAGTGCACCCCTGTGCTCCACCATATCTCCAAGTGTTCCCTTGTGCTCCTCCGTATCTCCGAGTTTAAGCCTGTGTTCCCCCATATCTGCAAGTTTAACCCTGTGCTCCTCCATATCTCCAAGTGTACCCCTGTGCATGTCCAAGTGTACCCTATGCTCTTCTGTAGCTCCAAGTGTACCCCCTGTACCTCCAGCATGGCTCTATGTGCCTGTGTACATCGTGTGTATCCCTGTGTCACCAGCACATATCCATGTGTGCTCCACCATACCTCCAAGTGTCCCTCTGTAGGTGTCCACAGTTCTTTGAGCCCCTTCCTGAGCCACAATCCTCCACCTGTGCCCCGATCTAGCTGCCAGGGACTCTGCACAGTACTTTGCTGTTGTATTATAGGCACCTGCAGTTGTAGTGTATAGCGTTCCTCTCAGTGCCAGTATTTTTGGCCAGAGAAAGGTTGGTCTTCAGTGTAATGGATACAATTGCAGGAGATGTGAGTATGCAAATAAGATCTCAGTAATTTACAAGTCTCCTCATAATAGAACAAGAAAAGTGACTGCAAGGCACCTTGCCACAATCAAAGAATCTATAATTGTATATCCGACATGTAACCTCAATATGAGATTGCCACAGTCAGGATCACAGATAGTTTTATTATGTCTGATCCTGACTGTGATCCATTACAGTCTCATATTGATGTTCAGTGGCGGACCTAAGGAACCTGGTGCATGATTTTTTTGTATCGAGAGCAGCGCCGAGCGGGGAGGAAAGAAAGCAGGGATGCATTGCTGTATCGGCAGAAAAATTGCATTATTGCTCTCACTGCGACGTTCGAGGCAATATGTAACATGTGCAGCACAATTGTCGTTTTTTTCGCACGTAGGCGCTCTGACGCGTGTGTATCTGGGGGGCTGGGAATTAAACATTTTTCCCCATTTTTAAAAAAATGTTATGTTACTTTATTTTTTAAACACTTTTTTTTTGTACACTAACCCTATTGGTATTACATAGGGGTCTAACAAGCACCCTGTGTAATAGCAGATAGGGTGTGACAGGTCCTCTTTATGGAGGCATCAGGGGTCTTTCAGACCCCTAATGTCACCTAGAGACCCCAAACAAGCTGAGGAAGCCAAGATCTGCTTTCCCAGCTTCTTGTCCTGGCTCTAAGAGCCGGAGACTGTGTACAGTGACACCGGAAGTGATGTAATACACAGCACTTCCGGGTCCAGTGATCGGAGGAGAGATCAGCGGCTGGAAGCTGCTGAATCTCTCTCTGATCATTGCGGGGAGACCCACCGACCCAGTTGCCGCTGCGGGTCGAGGGGGCGCCACACTGTACAAACGATCCGGCGGTTGTTCAGACACCAGATCGATTGTAAGTTACACAGCAATCGCCTGCTGTTAAAAGCGGTACCAAGAGCACGGCTGCCGAAGCAGCCGCGTTCTTGTTTTAACCACTTCTGCGGGCCGCCGTCTATAGACGTACTGCAGCCCAGAAGTGGTTAAAGTGACATTAAAGTCAATTTTTTCCCCCATCCCCCCAATGTAAATGTCAGCACTTACCTTAAATGATGTCTCTTAATCTTCTTCTTTCCTGATGTTTTCATCTGTCCCTCCAGCGCTGCGGCGGGTCTCCGATCCAGCGCTGACTCCTCTGAGCTTGCTGGCACTTCCGTCCCACGGTGTTTGCATGCGGGTGCACGCGTCCATAGACTTACCTTGTGTCTCTCCTCGTCTCCCGACCGAAAATCCAAACTGTGCATGCGCACCGCCCGAAGATGCTTTGCGGCCGCCCGAGCAGTTTCAGATTTTCGGACGAGAGCGCGTGGCAAAGACGGGGTAAGTTTAAACCGCTGTTAAAACGTTTTGTTTTTTTTCCTCAACTTTTTGCATATATCTACTGCTTGCTATCCATAGATATATATGCAAAAAAGCCGGTTTAATAACCCTTTAATACTCACCTGATCCCTGGTAGTTGCGCTACTGTTGATGTTACATGTTGGATATAATTTTGGATATAATTATATTAATTTTCTGCATGACTACATTGTAGACATATCACATTTTAGAGCTGTGGTGAAACTACAAATCCCATGATGCATCTGTCTCCGGGAGTCATGCCTGTGGCTGTGAGAATCTTGCAATGCCTCATGAAATTTGTAGTTTCACCACAGCGGGAGCGCCGAAGGTTCCCCACCCTTGCTTTAGAATAATAATATATATTTCAAAAAGCTGCATGTTTTATCATTACAAACTAGTCCTTGAACTCCAGTCAGTGACTTTGCCTAGGCTTAGATGATGTCATCAGTCTGCTGAAGGCAGGAGGAAGCATTTCCTCAGTTTCCTCTCTGTCCCAGGGACCAAAGTGCAATATTGTAACGCAGCAAGTCACAAGGTCAAAAACTAAAGAGGTACCAGGATTTACATGATTGTGTTATCTCTGCATCTCAAATCAGGAAGTAAATTCTGGATAAGAGCCTGGATAACGTCTAAACAAAGATGGAGCCACTCTTCTGGAAAACAAAGCAGATAAAGGCATTGTATTGTGATCTCTGAGAGATAATTAATTACCTAGCATATATACACTTAACATAAAAAAGTATGCTAGATCCGCTTTAAAGTGAAACTAAACTCAGGAGTTAAAGTGGTTCTAAACCCTCCCGTCTTTTTGCCTATATCTACTGCTATCAAGCAGTAGATATAGGCAAACTGTTTTTTTTTTTTTTAAACGCTTTAACAGCGGTTTAAACTTACCTCGTTATCACTGCGCGCTCCCGCCCGAGAATCCGAAAACTGTTCGGGTGGCCGCAAAGCATCTTGGGGCAGGCGCATGCACAGTTCGGATTCTCTGCAGAGAGACGAGCAGAGACGCAAGGTAAGTCTATGGACGCGTGCACCCACATGCAGACACCGTGGGACAGGAAGTGCCAGCAAGCAGAGAGAAGTCAGCACTGGATCGGAGAGCCGCCGCACCACTGGAGGGACAGATGAAAACATCAGGAAAGAAGAAGAAGATCGGATTAAGAGACATCATGTAAGGTAAGTGCTGACATTAACATTGGGGGGAGGGGGAAAAATGTATCTTTTAATGTCACTTTAAATCTTAAAAATGCATTCAGGTACCATAACTAATAACAAAATGTATCTAATTTGTGTATCACTCGGCTGTAGATCCTCAAATCATCTCTGAATTCATGCTGACACTGTCCTTCCTTCTGGAGGGTGGCTACTTTTGTTCCCCATGGTCCCTGTGTGTGTTGTAAAGTAGCCACCGCTCCAAGCTCACTCCTGTGATGGACTACAATCTCACGTTTTGTTTACTAATTTGTATTGAGATTGTAGTCCATCACAGGACTGAGCTTGGTGTGGTGGCTACTTCACAACACCCACAGGGACCATGGGGAACAAAGTAGCCACCCTCCAGAAGGAATGACAGTGTCAGCATGAATTCAGAGATGATTTGAGGATCTCCAGCTGAGTGATACACAAATAAGATACATTTTTGTTAATAGTTAGGGTATTTGAATGTATTTGTAAGATTTAACTCCTGAGTTTAGTGTCACTTAAAAGTTTAATTTAAAGAAGAACTCCAGGAATGTTTTGTAATAACCTTTGCAGCAGGGCTATTTCTGCACTGCAAGTGTTAAGTGCTTATTTTTGTCTAGTTTCACAAGTAACAGTTATACTCACCCAAAGATCGGAGCCGCTCATCTGTCACAGCACTCCCTCCAGCCTCTTTTCTCCTTCGATGCATCGATGGTATGTCCCTCAGTGTCCTCACAACTACATACTGTACATAGAACATAATGATTTATGGGTTCTTAGATCGCTGCAGAGAAGGCCCAGAGAGGCTGGAAGGACCAGTCTAAAAACAAGCCAGTTCTGTGGTTAAGGTGACTATAACTTTTTTTTTTTTTTACCTAGACAAAAACAAGCAGTTAACCCCTGCAGTGCAGGTGTAGCCCCACTGCAAGGGTTAAAAACACATTTTCCTGGCATATTTCTTTAAGGAGAGTTATTGGTGGGTTATAGTGACAGTGTGTGTG
>NW_017307555.1:175074-179715 GCF_000935625.1 Nanorana parkeri | reverse complement strand
GTGTGTGTGTGGGTGGGGGTGTGTGGGGGGGGGTGAGGGTGTGGGTGTGGGGGGGGGGGGGGGGCATTGCTTCCTGTAGTGGGACCCATGTGTTGAAAACTACCAATACTACATTCCCATTACATAATGCTTACAAATTGTTCCAAAAGTAGATGCAATTTTGCAGGGTCCATTGGCAGCAATTTAGCAATACACTATCCAGTTAGGACAATAGCCAGCTTTGCTTTGAAATGCTAAGAAATATGAAAAGCTAGAACAATAAGGTAACAACAGTTGCATGATAGTACAGCACAGAATACAGCCTGATGCATCATACCACTGCATAATCCCTTCAATCTGCCAAGGAGGGTCAGAAGCTCATGTGAGCGGAGATACATGCTTGACTTTCACTGGATAGAGTAGCAATATACAGATTAATGTATGCTCTGGAGACTAATGTATGCTCTGGAGGCCTCTTAGCAATGTGTGACTCAGATTGTTAAACAGGGGCAGACTGACCATTCGGACAGTCGGGCACGGACCGAGGGCCCGCGGCCATCAGGGGGCCCATCACTGACCATCCCCTCGCCGCTGCCATCTGCACCTGGTCAGCCCGCCCGCGTCAGATGCGGCTCTGTAATAGCCGGCTGCTCGCTCCTCAAGGGGGTCCTCGGCAGGTCCCCAGCAGGCTGCCCTCTACAATGCCTGATTAGCGGCCCGGGCAATCGTAGTGGGGAAGCTGGCTGCGTATTTTGCCTAGCTCCCGCTATGCTAAAGCATATCTTCTCAGAAGCGCGCGCCAGTTTAAGTAGTAACCAGCATGCTCTGTTGCAGCTTCTGACAGCGTGGGAGACGGGAGGCTGCGTTTGTCGGTGGATCCAGGAATCAGGTGAGTATTTTTTTTTTAAAAATGTTTTATTTTATGTTTCCAGTAGGGCTGCAACAACTAATTGACCGATGATTGAAAAAGTTTTCAACGTCTTCAATCATCGGCTTTCGATTAGTTGGCCATGTTCACGGCTCCACACACGCTGTACCTCCTCCCCGCCTCACGCTCGCCGCTGCCAGACCCGCCCGTATCCACGCTCCACAAGCCGCACCTCCTTCGCGCCTGACGCTCACTGCCCGCAACCAATCAGCTTCTCTCTTTAGTTTGTTCAGTTAAGGTTTGAAAATGACAGAGAGAAGCTGATTGGTTGCCATGCACAGCTGCTCCAGATTTTGAATGCTCCAGTTTTGCTAAATTCCCCTCAATGTTATGTATAATGTATTCCTCTATAGCTGGTGGTATTCTGCATTGCTGTATAATGTATTGCTGGGATTTATAGTCCTCTATAGCTGGTGGTATTCTTCTACATTGTTGTTGGGCTGAGATTTGTAGTCCCTCTACAGCTTGGAGTTAGTGGCAGAACTACCAGGATCGCAGCAGTCGTACACGCGCACAGCACTGACGAGGCATCCCTACACTACCAGTGTGCTATAATTTACCTCAACCGATAAATTTCTCTACCGCATCTCTTCCAGGTGCGCATGTCATGAAAACAGCTGATTCAGATGACTCGGCCCCACTGGAAGTGACACAGTGGAGAAAATGTATAGGATCGAGAAAAATTATAGAACACTGACTTTGACACTGTCCGGCCCCTCCCACTAACCTCCCACAGCTCACAGCCCAGAAGCATGGACAGCCAGTTCCCCGGCAATTCATCTTAGTGAATTGGCCCACTATTTGAAAAATAATGTGGAGAAAAACTTTCGGTGACACAAGAATGTCTATGCAGGTTGGGCGTGTGGGAGGGACTTGTATATGGGCGGAGCACAAGGGGGCCCCATAATCTTGTATTGCCCGGGGGCCCCATGTGTTGTCAGTCCGCCCCTGTTGTTAAATGAGCTTTAGAGCTGCAATTTCTACAGTATTTTAAAGGAGAACTACTGGGTGAGTGGATTACACTCATCCCCATGCAGGGATGAGTGTAATTCACGTCAGTTTGACATTGATACTGTCACAGGTCGGCTCTATTAATCGGGCAGTCAGCGAAAACATACCACCGCTCACTCACTTCCTGATCATCTCCCTGCAGAGAGCGGTGACTGGGATTCCCCCCTCCCCGATCCTCCAGCGCTGACTGGAGGGACAGACGGGAATGGGGTTGGCATAGCTGGCTCTGCATCTAGATAGGCAGATCCCACACAGGTCTTCAGCTCCCCTAGAATCCTTGTCATCGTTCTGCCAACAGCTCAGAGGAACCTCAGTCTGGCTTCTCAAACTCAAATTCCACCATATAGTACTATATAGATTGTCACAGGGCACCAGGTTATAGAGTGACTGCACAGTAAATGTGGATATGCCAGAGGAGCAGGATCTAAGGAGAGCCTTGTCTTTTCCAAACCCTCTGATGGCAAGGTTGATTGTGCGGCAGGGCAGCTCCCAGGTTGTGGTCCTCTAACACACCTATGCAGACACAGCCGACCAAAGTGCAAAGGGAATGGAAAAACAGAACAGCACTGGAACTCAGGACTTAATGAGAACCAGGAGAGACTGGTAGAAAGTTAGAAGAGACACTAAGGAGCTGGGGGTGAGAACATAAAAAGTGCAGCTGTTCACACAACTTACCACATGCAGGAAACTGCAATAGTGGAATACCAACAATACTGTCAGGGACACACTGGGACCTCAGGGGGAGAAAATATTGGGAACATCAGAGTGGGGAACACAACCATTTAGGGGAAACCACAGGAATACACAGAAATCACAGGGATCCTCAGAAGCACAGGAATAAAGGGGTACAGAGGGAACCTAGGATGCACTGCAGAACTCGAAAACCACGAAGGGTAAACTCTAGGAACACTTGTTGCTTGAACCCAGAGCAACAAGTGAGCAACACCTAATTAGGGAAGGCAGTGAGAAGATTGGTTGCAGCCCTGTGAATCCCCATAGGCTAACAGCCAAGCACCAGGTACAAAGGGGAATATCATAGCAACCTGATTTATTGACATTGTTTTACACAAACAGAAATGCATAATATTGTGACGTGGAGGTGGGAGAAGTCAAAGTGTCTGTACAGTACCTGTAATTAATTTTGTGGAAAGGTTTTAATAGGTCAGGTTGATCTGAGTAAGGCCTTATATACCCCGAAACATTTGAGCATGGATATGTGTTGCTGATTTTTACTGAAGTTGCAATAAAGATGGTTATTTTATTTAACTCAGAGTTATAACAACAAGATTAACCTGTCAGCATGAACCATGCAACTAATGTAACACATAAATAAGGAGTTACAATTGAATATGTTATTGAATCATCTTAGTGTTTTTCCAAACCACTTGCCTTCTGTTCTAATAATAAGGCCAAGGACACCATGAAATTAGGGCAGAGAACCTTGTATAGTGCAAACCCAACAGACTCTGTGAGCATTAATAACGGATCCTGGAATTGGGACAGTAGACCTTAGGGAACAATCACTGCAAATATGAGAGCACAATCGTACAGTACCTAATTTATTGCTGGAGATAATTCAATATCCAGCAAAAGAACACCAAACACAACAAAAGCTCTAGTATTAAAGGAGAACTATGAGGTGAGTGCTTTTCACTCACCTCATAGTTCTAGCCTAGACTGTCACATGTCGGCTCAGTAGATCGGGAGGCGAGCGAACACATACCGGCGTTCGCTCACCTCTCGTGACATCTGTTTACCCCTGACTCCGGCCAGGTCCGGAAAAAAAAAGGATCAGAGATCTGTTTTGCCAAACCCAATTGTGCCGGACTCTGTTCTGGCTTTTTTCCCTGACCTGATACGAGCTGCCGGTAACCAGATGTAAACAGACGTCTTTTGTGAAAAAAAAACGAAACGATCAGAGTCCCGTTTCATCGGACATGATCGTGCAGGATCGGGAGTAATCTGCTGTAAACGGACACAAGTCGATTTACATCCAATTCCTCATAGACCAACATGGGTCCAGTCATTTCATTTATTTCCTCCATTGCAAAGTTGAATGAAACTTACACAGGGCTTGGGGAACAAATTGCCTGGGAGCTAAGTGGCGTAAAAAGTTGGATTTGAACTGTTTGGGATATATTGAGTGCTTGATTTTTTGAATACTTGTTGTCTCCCTTCCTTTTTAGACCCTTTTTTAGTATTTAAAAACTATTTTTCCTTTTCTGTCAGTTTTTTTAAACTGTTCCCTTTTTTTTTTCCCCTCAGGTTGCAGTGCTCTTGTTAGGGGGAGGGGTTAATTGAGCTCAGGTGTCTCTCATTGAGCAGGTGTATTATAAACTAGTGCATCACTCATTTTGAGCTTGCTTACACAGGGCTTGGGGAACAAATTGCCTGTGAGCTAAGTGGCGTAAAAAGTTGGCGTTTAAACAATTGAAGTTTAACCAGGGCGGTTGTAACTTCTTCCAGGGCGGTGTTATAAATTAAATTTAGTTTAACAAACAAGTTATTGACCCTACCACTTGTGAACCATAATTTAACCCAGGTTGGAAGTATAATTCAGTATAATTTATTTATCTTAATCTAATTTAATTTAAATTATTTAATTTAACAAACAAGTTATTGAACAGGCCACTCGTGATCCACTAAACCCTAGAAAATAAAACTACAGTTAAATAATTAATCTTATATAATCCCTAATATACATTAAAAATAAAAATAAATAA
>NW_017307555.1:156974-173431 GCF_000935625.1 Nanorana parkeri | reverse complement strand
GCGGTCCAGTTCTGGTCACCAGTACTAAGAAAAGATGTCCTTGAGTTGGAAAAAGTCCAGCGGAGGGCAACCAAACTAATTAGGGGTATGGAGGACCAGAGCTACGAGACAAGGCTACTAAATTTAAACATGTTCACATTAGAGGTGAGGAGATTAAGGGGGGATATGATTTCCATGTACAAAATGTTCAATGGTGGTAGCAACATTAGCGATAAACTGTTTAAAATTAACTCCGTTACAAAAACTAGAGGCCACCACCTAAAATTGGTGGAAAAAAAATTCCAGCACAAGGGGCGAAAGGGGTTCTTCACAGTAAGATCAGTTAGGGTCTGGAACTCACTGCCACAGGCGGTGATTTCAGCAAATAATGTGGAATTGTTCAAGAAACTTTTGGACGATTTCTTAAGGGACCGTAATATACAGGCGTACAGGTAATATACAGGGGTACAGGTACTCCTAGAATGAGATCCTAATAGGTTGGACTTGATGGACTAATGTCTTTATTCAACCTCAAATACTATGTAACTATGTAACTATGAAATAACTGGACGGATATGGATATCTCAAAGGTGAAATAGATAATCTGCGCTTCTGGAGAAGAGACTAAAGTAAAAATATGTATTATTAGTTAAGACCTAAAGCAGCTCTAAAAGAGGATGGGAAAATCCTTTCAGCGGTCAAAGGTGACATCCTTCCGATGAGCAGGGGGATCTGTGCTTGGGTCCACTTTTGATCGGACTGCTTGAAAGGGGCCTATAGCAAATACATGTAGACAGGAAGCAGCCTTAGGGGAGATCAGCTGCACTGAGATGCAAAAGGATACAAAAGGGAAAACAATAATTATTTTTAAAAAGTTGTTTATGAAATTTTAATGTGTTTTACATACTAAAGAAATAAAGGATGTAAGACTCCAAAGGGTAACAGAAACTATCCAAAACAAATCTCAACACTGGGAAGCCAAAAAGATATAATAAGGCAAAAAGCGTGACCCAACCCACAGGTCTCTACCCACTCCTGAGATATAACGTTTGGGTGGCACAACCCTTTAAACCTGATACTACCAAAAAAAAAAGTCTACTTTGTCTGAACCCCTAGTAATGATTAAAGTAGAATTATGACCTAAGTGTAAAAAAACACACTTTACTCCATTTGCAATATGCCAAATTTCCAAAACGGCAGCACATGGGAGATAAAATAATTTAAAATCCCAGAAAATAGCCACCTGCAGCCCTGGTTCTGGCTCCTTTCCTGTAAGTGGGTGTTAACAGTTAATTCAGCCTGCCCACAACTTTGTTTTCTAATGCACCTCTGCTGTAGCCGCGCACTCTCTAAGAATGCACAGCTGTTTTGGTGGCCAGAGCGTGCACGCTAACAAGTGGGAGCGGGAGGCGGAGTCTCAAGTGAGAAGACGGAAAGAGGCAAATACTGGTAAGAACTGCTGACTCCCCACGCTGTCACCGCTCTTTCCCCTCACTCTCTCTGCTGTTTTCTCCCTCTCTACCTGCTATTTTCCCTCTCTCTCCCCGCTGTTTTCTCTCTCCCCACTGTGTCTCACTTGTTACTAGATGTCAGCACCAGCTGACATAATAGAAACTAGTCTTGGATGCTTTTCAGCTTGCTTCTCTTTGTAAACAAGCTGGCAGGCATCCCCAGTGACATCATTCACCATGTATGGGCTTGCCCATATGTGGTAAATAATGGTTCTCAATGCACTGCTGCATGTGGAGAAGGCAGGGAGAAGGTGGGCACAGATGAATGAGAGGAGGAGGCAGGAAGGAGAATGAGGGCTACACAGCCGCGTGTGCCTGGAAGGCAGGCACATAGGATGTGGAAGATTGTGGGGATTTACAAAGCAATTAAGACTATTTATGTAAGCACTGTGTAGAATATGATTTTACAGTATTTAAGAATATGAGCTGATAGAACACTGACTTAAGTACTCTGGGATCAATTGTGCTAATGCACAGTAGAGCAAGTAACGATGTTTTGTCTGGTGCCATATAACCTGGGATCGGTCTCCTGGTAAAAAAACATTAAAGCCGTCATTATTTTAGCGGTTAGGTCTGATTTTATTTGCATAATAAGTACACTGAAATACTTGCAGTACTAAACTGCACTAAGGGTAATAGTTCTCTCTAATGCAGATGGGCCGGTCTATGCAGACATGACGCCGCAACCCACTGCAGAGGGTGTCGCGACCCACTTTTGGGTCGCGACCCACGAGTTGAAAACCACTGATATATAGTATTACCCTTAACCTGGCACTGTATGAGAAAAATAACCATATAACTTATTCCTTTGCCAGCATATACTCATCTTTATTTCATTCCCCCACAGTATTTTCCAGCTACAGATGAAAGACAGCACAGTGTGAGCTAGGGTTACCGCCTTTTCTTCAAGTGAAACCCAAACACTCTAGCACAGCATTTTTTGGGTGAGAATATAGAGGCGAGAGCGAGGCGAGGCAGCCAGGGGAGGGAGTAAGGAGACCGGCTATATAGGACTACAAATCCCAGCAATACATTATACAGCAATACAAAATTATATGAAGCTACATACACTGTGTTTCCCCAGGGTGGCAGCCTGATGTCTCTAGGGTCTCAAGTGGCCTATGCGGGCTCTCACCAGGGCTGTGCGGACTCTGCAGGGCTCTCGGGTGGACTCTGCAGGGTTCTCGGGTGGACTCTGCAGGGCTCTCGGAGTGGGCTATGCAAACTCTCAGGTGGGCTATGCAAACTCTCAGGTGGCTGTGTGGACACTTTTTCAGAGATTTTAGTTTCAAAACTATGTAAGAAAATATAAAGCAGCCGGGGTCTCATTCAAAGTGAATTAAACTGTTGGAGGGCTGTCAATTAATCATGTTATTTACATATGAATGAGTCACTGACTTATTTATATGTAAATATTTCCACCTGTTCAAATGTAAATATCACAGCAAGGTTTTTTTTTTCTTTGGGGAGCCAGTAGCCCTTATCTTAATTTTGGATGCCCCTGTCTGCCTGACATGTTGTGTCTGGGTCTCAGCTGCTATGAAACCCGGACACAGCCTTCTAAAAAAATTTTTTAAGACCCCCGTACCCCACATGCACGCACATAAACGCGCAAACACGCGTCGGTTCGCCTACGTGTGAAAACGACAATTGCGCTACACATGTTACATACCGGGCGAGAGCAATAATTCTAGCACTGTCAATGACTGTTAGCACTGAAATGATGAGCGGTAAAAACGTTTAAAATGTTCCCTATGGGAAATTTTGGGTATTTACTTTTTTTGCGGCTTCACGGGCGAACACAATTTTCAGGCTTGGTATCTGTTTACCGGCGTGATCCCGTCTTTCATATTTTACCAAAAAATTGGGTATTATATTATGTTTCTGTGCACTAAATTTTAATTTAGTTTATTTTTTCCTAAAAATACGGGTTTAATAAACATTTGTGCAAAAACCGGGCAACGTAAAAAATTGCAACTAGCATTTTTTTATTCTACAGGGCCTCAGCTTTCAGAAAATATATCATTGTTGGGGGTCTGAAGCTGTTTTTTAGCCACAAATTTATATTTTATCATGTGTGCGCAAATAGTAGGAAATGCCCCGCATGGCAAGTGGTTAAATTTAGATTTCTGCTGGATTTCCCAAAATGCAAGACACGGTGGCCCTGCAAGCAGAAAGTTTAAAAATCAACTGAGTCAGGTGAAAAATGTTCCAACAAACAGTGACTGCATCCCATCAGTGAGCATATGCCACATCTTGAGATCTCTTTTGATATTGTTCAGAGTTGGCATTCTACAGGTTATTATGGTATGGACGTACATAAAGAGCTGTCATCCAGGGACAACTACAAATAAGTGGGTTCCCAGTGATAGTTTCGTAAGATGTCAATGAGTTGTACTGAATCATTGATATAAGTGGTGACTTAGGGTTTGTAAAAAGTAGTCCATGTATACAGAAAGGCCACACATAAGGCTACTCATGCTACCTATTATGGGTCTACCAGGTGTTTCACACCAATTTTTATGGATCCCATCATAGCTGGCATGAACAACCTTGTGGCCATGCTGTATTGGCCTCAGTGCTCTAAACCATTTCCTTTCTGACATTAACTACAAACAGGCCCAGTTCATCAGTAAGTGTACAAGTAAGTAAGTGTACAAAATTCACAATCGGACAGAATTACGTTGCCTTTTTAGAAAAATTATATCTTCAGATCCGTGGCACAGCTACGGCTGCAAATTATACACCCAGCTATGCCAACCTCACTATGAGATACTGGGAGGACCTCTCCATCTGGAACAATAACCTGGCTGTGCAGCATTTAGTCTATTATTGGCACTATATTGATGATATCCTCATTATCTGGGACGGACATGCAGAAGGAATGTTCTCTTTTGTAGAACATTGCAAGAACAACGCATTTGGTCTCTCCTTCACTCATGTAATCGATCCTGACACAATAATATTTTTGGACCCTAAACTACCCTCCTCTTAAGGCCATATCATTAGGAACCACTTTAAACCCAAAGGAAGCAACTCCTCTTTACATTATAAGAGTTGCCACCACCCCTGTTAGAAAACTAACATGAACAAGTGCATAAGGCTCAATTCTGTAGACATCGCAAAAAGTGTACTAAGTAAGAGAATTACGTTAGACTGAGTTACTACCTACAGGATACGTTTTGGGAAAAGGGCTATCCTGAAAAGACTATCATGGAGGCCTACAACAAATACCTCACTCCCACACATAAGACTGCTACACCGAAACACAATCAAGAGAACAGTATAAGATTTATAACTCAGTTTAATCATAGTTATAACGCTATCCAACACACCATTTACTGTGTCAAAAATTGGGACCCATACTTCCCACTAAACCACAAGTCATTTTCAGGAAAGCTCGTAGTGCTAAAAATATTATTGCTCCAAGCAATCTCTTGCTCACTCCCTCACAGTCACCTGGCAACTTTCTCTTTAAAAACAGAAAAGGAGTCTGCCTGTGCTTGACCTGCCAATTTATTGAGCATGGCCAATCTACTTTTATGGACAATACCAAACACTAATCTCATGCACCAAGGTATCACGTTTTCATGATTATGTCATTTACTGCCTAAACTGCCCATGTGGGTTCTCTATGTAGGTTGTACCACCAGAACCCTCAGAAAGAGTCATTGCAGGTTCTGTTGGGCTTAGAGTGTTCGCTATAGAACACATCCTCTATAACAGGGGTGCCCACAATTTTTTTGTGTTAAGATCTACTTTTCAAATGACGAGCTGCATGAGATCTACCAACGAAAAAAAACCCTCCCTCGCTCTCTCTCCTAGCTGTCTCTCCTAGCTTATCCTCCTGGCTGTCTCTCCTCTCTCTCCTGGCTGTCTCTCCTCTCTCTCCTGGCTGTCTCTCCTCGCTCTCTCTCTCCTGGCTGTCTCTCCTCGCTCTCTCTGTCCTGGCTGTCATTCCTCGTTTTCTCTCCTGGCTGTCTCTCTTCCCTCTCTTGGCTGTCTCTCCTTGCTCTCTTCCCTGGCTTTCTCTCCTCTCTCTCTTTCCTGGCTGTCTCTCCTCTCTCTCTCTTTCCTGGCTGTCTCTCCTCTCTCTCTTTCCTGGCTGTCTCTCCTCTCTCTCTGTCCTGGCTGTCTCTCCTTGCTCTCTCTCCTGGCTCACCTTGCTGTATTTTGCAAACAGTGCAGTGCAACGGGCTGTGTAAACTAATATTCTTTGATGTAATACATACCGGTAGCACTTCAACCACCAATATCCACCAGAAAGGTAGATACCAGCTCTACCGGTGATCTACCAGCTTCAGCTTTGAGAGCTACTGGTAGATCACGATCTACCTACTGGGCACCCCTGCTCTATAATATTGTTCCTACTGTGAGATTCCACAAATTATGCAGACTAGAAACTTTCTGGCTCTACAAACTCAATGCACTGGCTCCGTTCGTACATACTGTGATCTTTCCATCTCTTCTCCTTTTATCAGTCACTTCACAAGATACATTCCCTTTCCTCTTTAATGCCCATAAACAATTAGGGCCCAATTCACACCAAAACCACAGCAAAATCATACATATGTTTACATGTGTTTGTGTTTTTTGTGCCTTTATACGTGTTTACAAGCAATATTGTCCCTAACTTTTGTTAATCACGTCTCCCATTCACATAGTCGCTGTCCACATATTCATGTTCACAGGAAATTTCAAGGCCTATTTGTGCTACTTAAATATTCCTTTCCCTTCAGTTTGCTGTTTGCTACTACATTGCCATTTTTATTTTTATTTAATTTTCTTTATTTTGTTATATCTATTTTATTTATTACATTAATTTTTTTATAAATATTTATCCAAACACTTTAGTTCAAAAATTGTGGGTATTCCCTAGCATTCTGTGTTTCCTTCCCATTCACTATTGATTGCAGCTGCATCAATGTCTCCCAATCCCGTTCTCAATTCAGCCTGTCCCCATACCTGCCCCTGACTTTTTCCCTGCCTCTTTAGCCCTTAGGCTGAGTTTACACCTAGGCGTATGGAATATGCGCGTTTGCCACGCGTTTCGTGCCGCGTGTTTTTACCGTGATTTGCGGTAAAAGAAATGTGCATTTCCGAGGGCTATCCGGCTGTATCCTAATGGATACGCGCGGCAAATACGCCCCAAAAGGAGCTCCTGTACTTTTTTGGGCGTAGGGCGTTTTGCAGCGCGTTCCTACGAGCTGTAAAACGCCCAGGTGGGAACCATGCCCATAGGTAATCATTGGTTTTCACATGTTGAGCGTTTTACAGCGCGTAGGAACGCGCTGTAAAACGCCCAGGTGTGAACCAGGCCTTACTCTTCCCCTTTAGCCTTTATAAACTGTGGTCCAAGTGCATACAACCAGGCTTGAGAAAGAGGCAGACAGCCTTGAAACACGTTACCACAATTACCCTAATGTGAAAGTGAACCTGTGGAATTTCTTACAGCCGCGGGGAGATGCACCACCGACAACTCTGCAGAATGCTGACTGACTCCACTCTGCTGTACACTGATTGAAGAATACCACTCAGCACATCAGTAGTGCTGCTCTGCTAGCATATCTCACCAACATTGCTGATATACGAGAGTACCGCCTGCTCCACCGACTCCTGTGACTAAGGAGAAGCGCTGGGTTCACTGTTCCCCTTCCACCTACTTGTTGGGACTGGCTTAAGAACAACCAGTGTACCTTCCACTGTTCAAGGCCATCTATACCCACCACTGCTGTGAGTGCATTTCATGCTTTTATCTTTAGTAAAAAAGGTTTACTCTTCTATCATACTACTAGGCACTCCTGATTTTTTTTTTTTTGCTTTTCTGTTTCACATTTTTTATTTAACTTTCACAAACGTTTATTAAGATTTTTGTCCAATAGTACAAAGAAAGGGGGAGAGATGTGCATTAGACTACAAAGGTAAAAAACCCCCATAAATGGACATGCGATAGAAATGAATCTTAAAAGTACACATGAGATACAGTATATGGTTTGATGAAATAATCACAGCAAAATTACCATCATAGGTAACATACCACTTATGTTGTATGTCCACAAAGAAGACTAAAACAGGAGTGCGCGATAAAGATGAAACTAGAAAGAAAGGTAGTAAGAAATAAAAAAGATAAGGCAGCAGGAGAGTAAGAGTAAAGAAAAGAGAGAGATGATAGAAAGAACAGAAAGACCCCCGAGCGTAAAAGGACACATTTCGGTAACTTAGTATAATCTGTAGACTAAGTGCCCACTGAAATGCCCACGTATCGCATCCAAGGATCCAACACCTTATCAAATTTGCCTTGGGTATCCCGAAGGATGCTATTTAATTTCACATGTATCATCCATGATATCTTATAGACAACATATTTGAAGGAAACTGTGGGAGTCTTCCATGCTTTTGCTAAGGAAATTTTTGAGCTAGAGAACAAAAATACAACAATTTATCTTTGAACGGTGATATACCCGGAATCGGTCGATTCAACAATACATATTGTGGATCTCGAAGAGATCGTATCCATAGCACTCCATAAATTAGGGCATAAAGTCTATTCCAATAAGAGCGTAATTGTCGACACCCCCACCAGGTATGTAACATTGTGCCTGGTTGACCGCATCCTCAAAAGCATAGAGGTGACTGGTCCGGATAGATACTAGCCAGCCTAGATGGAACTATATACCAGCGTGAGAAAATGTTTTCATTAGCCTCACTCAAGGAGACATTGAGCAATCCCTTGGACAGTCTAGCGCAAGAGGTCTGCCACATTTCCATGGGCACGTCGGTTTGCAATTCCCTTTCCCAAGATACCATACTTTTAGGAGGAGTCTAAGAAAAGGGAATACAGGAGAGATATTCCCCCACATTGACCATCAGATTGCACACACCATCTTTCATATGGAGTGGCAAAAGGAGAATCTTTCGTGGGTAAGCTCAAAGAACATAAAAAATGATGCAATTGTCTATAATGAAACATCAGTAGGTGCATATGTAAGGTATTCGAGCAGTATGTCAACGTAACAGGTCAACGAGCTTTAAAGAATCTTCCAATGCGATAAAGACCTTTGTCAGTCCACAACTAAAATGTCCTTGGTTGGGAACCAGGAAGGAAACTGGGATTGCACAGTATTGGTGCCAGTGGAGTGTGACTGGATGCTAAGTTATACATCTTCCTGAGATGGTCCCACAAAGCTAGGGAAAGAGACAGAGTCGGGGCCAGGACCACTGGGCGATGTATAGGAGCCAAGTTCACGTCTTTGCCTTCTAAGATTTCTTTCTTTAAATTAGCTGGGGCAAAATGTGCTGGCGTGTTATTAGGTGGAGAGGTAATTGTACCTGCGCTAATGGCCACCGGGGCGCTAGACACTGTGGGAATACCCGAGGTGCTGGGAACATCTTGCACCGCTGTGGCTGGAACGGTCACAGCCAGTGGCGTAACCCAGGCGGTCGCTATGGGGCCCGAGGCACGGCGGGGCCCGGCCAGGACATCTCCCTGATGCCATGCGGGACGCCCGGGTCGCTATGGCATCTTGCTCGGACACTGTCTCGCTGTCATGAATGCTCCGTTCCTTCTCACAGCCGCTGCTGAGTTGGTGACAACCAGCAGCTTCGCAGGAGGTGGCTGGGCCCGTCATCGGCAGTGATCGAGGAGGCGGGCCCGGCGATTGAGGGGCGGGACCCGGCGATCGAGGAGGCGGGGCCCAGTGACAGAGGAGTCGATCGTGGAGGAGAAGGAGGCGGACAGAGGATCAGGGCTGACAGGTAAGAGGGCTTGACCGCCGCCTGAGACCCTGCAGAGCCTACCATAGAGAGTCTATGGTGGGCTCTGCAGGGTCACCCTTAGGTGGGCTGCTTGGGTTATCAGGTGGGCGTAACTAGAAATCACAGGGTCCCATACAAAATGTTGCTATGGGGCCCTGTGATTTCTAGTTACGCCCCTGGTCACAGCCTTCTAAAGTCTCCGTTCTGTGTTGCAAGTCCTGCAATGACGTAGTGATGATATTCACCGTGGTGTGAATCTGCGTCAGTGACGTGACTACTGTCCGCATGGAAACCTGCTCTGCGCTACCGCTAGCTGCCGCAGGAGGAAATAATAATTTAAACACCGCTTTCCTTGCGGTGGCAGAATAGGGGATCCCTCTCTTCTGTAGCTCCAGAATGAGCCTGGGGATAGTCCATGCCCTGATGGACGGGGCGCTTCCTTGCTCAGAATCTCTGGCAGGAGTTGCTGGTAAAGAAGCCAAATCCATACTCTCAGATACATGGGACATGTCTGCTGATCCTCACTGTAAAACATGAGATAAGGTGGAATAATATCCCGGCTAACACTCCGTAACGAGAACGTGCTGCTATATCTGACGACTGGTGTATGTGCGTGTCCACTATGCCGGGCGTCTCTGCCACAGCAAATACATGTGAAACATGACTGAGGTAACTGTAATACATGAGGTAACCTTGGGTGACATGCCTGTATATGACCAATGATATATAGTTACATAGTGACATAGTATTTGAGGTTGAGAGAAAACCATAAGTCCATCAATTCCAACCCATTGCGTGTATGTATTTATGATTGAGCTGGTGCATGCGTGTGAATGAGTCCATGTATGATTTTGCTCTTAGCAGTACCTGTACCCCTGAAAGAGAACATATTTAATATTACCAGAACTATGGTAGACGGGTGTACGTGCGTTGCCTTTGCTACCCCCACTCATATTTGCATTAACATACCTATCCGGCCTCTAACGTCCCGTACCAAAAAATGTTAATTGCCATCATGACCTGACGAGCGTATTTGTGGTGACTTGTCTTAAAATCAGTATAAGATACGTGCCCCGTACTGACGTATGACTGAGGCCTGAGGACTGAACATATATCTAACCATTACCCTCAGAGCCTCCGATAAGTTGAAAAAGTGGCCATCTACTATGATTATTTAACGCAAAAGTACTGTGATGCTGCATGATGTGGGCTGCGTGACGCCCTGGGTTGCTCCGTGAAGCTGGGTGCAAATCAGTATACGTGCATCTATCCTTGGACCCCCCCTTTTTTTTTTTTAACCCCGACGGCCACAGCTTAAGGTTGTTTTCCCTGAATAGACCAATTGACTGAGCTGACAAGTCTGTGCAAGGCAAAGTATTCCTGACCACAATGGCCCTTCTGATGCTGCTCGGCCCAGACCGACAGGTTTATCACATTTGACACAGTGACAATGTATCAATGTACTGTAACAGGCTGCACCCACTTAAAATTTGTGGGAGACGATCAGTGTGCTATGGTCCACCCAGGCTCTTTCAATGGTGGTCTGTTACCTGTTGCCCCCAAGGCACTTCTTAAATAATTACTTGTACCAGTGGTATTTCAAACAGTAATGCATTGCTATTCCTGCTCCAAATTCTGTATTATATCTCCTGTATACAGGGGGACCTAGTATTTTGTCTGGCCATGTAATGGTGGAAAGAGTTTCCTGTGAGCTAAAGGAAGTGCACCACACAAAGTGTGCTATGCTGCTGAAGTGACTATTGGCCATGGAAAAAGGTGGATGTTGTCTTACAGAGCATGGTGTACTGTAACACATCTTTTCCTATGCCAATACATTCCTTGCCTGTATTGGCAACCTGTAACTAGTACCTCGGTATCTGCCCCCTGAAGAACCGTAGGTAGCCCGCGATCCTCGTATTCCCGCTGGCCGGGAGTCTGCAGCCGACGCTTGCCGCTTCACTGTTGAGCCGAAGACTCGTACCTGTGGAAACAAGGGGGCATGCAAGGGAACGGGGGCGGCAGCCATCAGCGGTCCCTTCCACGCGTCCGGCGCCGCGGTTGCGACATGCAAAGTTGGAATCGGAAGTGGCGTCTTCTCTGGGACCGTCCCACTTACCTCACACTGAAACAACTTGCGTCCCAAGGAGCCCGTGTGGCCAGCTTAAGTCGGAATACATATGTGATTGTTGTGAGGAATTGTATTTCTTTCCATCCAGATCTCAAATTTGTTAATTTGTTTCACAGGGCAGGGGACCTGTTTTTTTTCTCTGCTGTAGTTCAGTATAACTTAAATCTTAATGAAAATTATTTTATTTTTTTAAAGTCCTCATGTAAAGTGGAGACGTGGAACATAGCAGTAACAGGTCTGTATTCTATCCAGTATCTCAATCTCCATCTGCTTATGATTTAAACCTTCTTTGGGATAACTGGTGTAGTGGTGTATGTTCAAGAGGAAGACTGCATGCAGGCTTTGCTGGAACAGCCTGCAGGTCTTAGTTGACCCAAAATGTCTCATAACTAGCCAGGAGGCTAAATGTTTTGTTCTATACTGGATCGTGCTGACACAGACCCCTGCGAGGGAAACTCTTGCTTTGTGTAGGATGTAACAGTGAAGATTAAACACAGACAGGAAGCCCTTAAAACACTCTTTGCAGTCTGGACTATTGGCCCTACGTTTGAAGCTGACAATTACTATATCAGGGATCTCAAGTCTCCGTGTTCAGGGAGTCTCCCTCTATTAGATAGCGGCTCCCTGACTCTGAGTAAACCTTTCCGGTAAGATATCAGTGGGTAAAGTTTCAGAGTGAGGGTTGCCTCCTGGAAGGTCATGTGATCTCTAGAGTATCCTCAGAACGAGGCTTGGCTCTCAGAAGGAAGAAGCTACTTGCTGCACAGAGAGGGTGGATATAGACTACTATTGAGAGCAGGTACAGGCACTGCTGCAGGGTTGAGAGAGTGCTGTTAACCCTTTGTGGATAATATAGAATCATATAGATAATATAGAATCAATTATATGTCATGGTTGTCTAGTTATAGAGAACATTTATTTCATTTGCTGCCCATAGCAACTAGTCAACTGTGTATCAGGGACTTTACTCTCTTTTATATTCTGACGACGGCCGCTGTAAAAAAAAAAAAACCAGAAAGGGCACCTCCCTGAAATGAAAAGGGAACCTCCCTGAAATAAGGTTTTTCAGGTTGAGATGTCTGCTATATACACATATACATATAGTACATACACACTCATATGTAGTATGAACAGACAAATCTCAATATTATTTTTAGGGACGCACCTATATATCGGCCGCCGAAACATATCGGCCGAAAATGGCACTTTTTTTATTTCTATAAAATGCAACAATAACTAAAAAGTATTGATTGAAAAAAAAATTGTAAAACATGGTAAACTCCCCATTATCCGGCATTCAAGCAACCAGCAACATTTTTTTATTCCTTAATTGTGAACTGCCGGCGTCTCCTCCCACACCGCTCTGCCGCCTATCACAGTCCGGCAGAGCGGTGTGGGGGCGGAGACAGCGCTGTCACAGGAGGCTGGGCTTTCCTCCCTACACCGCTCGATCAGCCTCCTGTAAGTAACAGTGTCTCAGAGAGAAGAGCAAGGTACACTCATGTCGGGATCCGCTCCGGCTGCGGCGTCTCAGTATACCGCGAGCTGTAGCTCGCGGTATACTGAGCTTAGGGTAACAGGAGGACGCTAGTTTGTGTCCTCCCGTTACCCTAAGGAGAACTATGGGGAAAAACACTGACCCCATAGTTCTCCTTTAAGAAATTATTTTGGGAATGGTGCTGGATCTGAAAGTTTGAATATATGTTGCATGTTTATGTAATATAATATATTTCAATGTCACTGGTTTGCTGTCTATTTACTAGAGATGTCAATTGGCATTCCCGAGATGATGTTCATCTGGCACTTACTACTGCACAATGTTAAACAGCACACATTTGCTTCTAGAATCTTGAAGTAGCAGCATTCTTGTGACATTAGAAACATGGCTATCAACTTTGCAGGTCTAAAATTGTCTGTCACTAAACAATCCGACCAGACTTGTCTTGACACGTATGTCTCACATGTTTCTCTTTCAAGTAGATCCCATCGCAGATGCCTCTGCAGACCAGTATCATGTGGTAGAAAAGTTACTCGCACTCAAATAAGAATTTCAGTCAATGTTCTTTATTGACAAAATAATTATTACATCATATAGCTGCGTTTCAGAACCGTATAGGTCCCTTCTTCAGGCAAACAAAGAGTAACAATCAAAAACACAGTGCAGGTATATATACACCGCAGTGAAACACCAAAAACCAATCAGAAACCATTGGAACCTCCCTGTCTGACATCACAGTGATGTCATATTCCTGCCAATATGCACTAAAAATGAAAAGAGTACATACACAACCTTCCTCTGTGTGAGTAAAAATACCTTAAACCTCAGTGTCTTTCTCTAAGTGTTCTTAAATGACCACCATGATCATACTGCTAGCACCATTGCCTCTTAATTGGTTGTCCAGTGACTGGCTCCGCCCCCACACATGTTGTGTGGAACAGGCTGTGTTCCAGCACCATAGCACTGGCAAACAGCTCAGGCATTGCTGCTAATCATCGCGGTGCTTTCCTGTTAGAGTGGACAGTGTCTTGTGTGTTCAATCAAAAAGCTGACATTTACAAAACCAACGTAATGTTATCCCAATGTAACAAAACCATTAAAACAGCGTCACATGGTGATTGATGTATTGGGGTGTTATCATAAGTAAAAACATGGTAGATAATAAGGCAATAAAACAATATAAGGCTTCCAAGACATATGGGAAGTTACATGTGATGCATAGCGAATAAATATAACAAAAACGTAATGACTATGTGGAAAGTCCTCTAAAGTTCTCAGAACATCTGGGTATCGTACGTATAATGCATCTACGATACAATGTGCAACCAACGACTGTCACGGCATGCATCATTTGTTGATGTAATGTGTGGCCACAGTGGAATGTATCAAGACAGTAGGAATAAGGTACTGGAAGGGGAGGAAAAGCAAAATAATAGGTCAATGACCCTAAAAACCGAGGCTGTTTGAGAAAAACCCATCGGTAGTTTCACAGAAATCTAGGATGCTACTGGGAATAATATCTGTCTGACAAGGAACGTGTGTGATAGATTTGTGTTTATGCGTGTGTCAAGTGTATATATCCAAAATGCCTCTCTGCGTAGCAGCTGCAGATCTCTATTGCCTCCCCTGCAGTATATGTTCTATGACCATTCCTCTTAACTCGTTTAATTGATGTTTCTGCTCTATGAAGTGAATGGCTACGGGTTTGTTTTTGTCCAATTCCTCACCAGTGGTGGCTTTTTTTTATGGAAGTTCTGATATCACTCCTGTGTTTTTGAAAATGTCTTTTAAAAGGACCCTTGGTCTTGCCCACGTATGCCAATGAACAGGGGCACTTCAACATGTACACCACATATTTACCACAGAATTACAGCTGAGATGTCCCTTAATGCAATACTTATTCCCATGGTGAGGATGTAAGAAGTGTTCCCCTTCTACAAGGGAATTGCATATGTTGCAGGTATGGCATCTGTAACAACCAGTTCTATGCAAGATCTTGTAATTGCTCTTTATTTGTCCCTTGGATCAGCCTGAATCAGGTGATCCCGTAATGCAGTGGCGGACCTAAGGAACAAAGGGCCCTGGTGCCCGCCCCCCCCAAAAAAAACCCCACAAACACAGCGCTCAGCCGGCTGTCACACTTTCTCTCCTCCCGATGGGACACAGAGCAGCGCCCAGCGGGGAGGAAAGAAAGCAGGGATGCGCCGCTGTATCGGCAGAAAATTGGCATTTAGCCAAAAGTGCCATTTTCGGCCGATATGTTTTGGCGGCACATATATCGGTGCGTCCCTAATATTTACAGCAATGCAGAATGGCACAGGCTATAGAGGACTACACATCCCAGCAATACTTTATATAACAATAGCATTTCTGTATAAAGTGCTGCTGAGATTTGTAGTCCTCTATAGAGGGTGCCCTTCTGCATTGCTGCAACAGTACTTTATAAAACATAATAATTATTTTAATGATTTATTTACCCTTACCTCTTCTGTCTTCAGCTGTTTCCTGTGTGTGTTCTGTTTGCTGGGTCCTCACTGCCAGAGGCGGCTCTAGACTTTGTGAGGCCTTAGGCGAAACGTAAACATGAGACCCCATCTTACATATGCACGTATACATACACTCATATGTACACACATACATACAAAAATGCAAAGTAATTTACTCATGCATGCACACACTCATATATCCCGTTATTTATAGTACAGGTTTAAGAAGTCAGAACAACTCTGTCCCCTTCCCATCTCTGCAGCCGCCCCTCCTTCTCCAATCACATATCTAAAGCCCCCCTTCTCCAATCACATCTCCGCAGCCCCCCTATTCTCCAATCATATCTGCTCAGCCTTCCGTTCTCCAATCGCATCTCCATGGACCCCAGGCAGGGGCGGACTGGGCCGGGGGGCAGGGTGGCAATTGCCCCCCGGGCCTCTCTGATGCCTTTAAAAATGGCCCCCGCCGGCGCTGCCGCAGCGGTAATCACTCATTTTTTTTCTCTCCCCTCGGCCGTTCTGCTGCAGCGGCCAAAAGTGGAGAGATACAAGAAGTGATTGCCGCTGCACCGGCTCCGGCGGGGGCCGTTTTTACAGGAGGAGAAGAAGAATTCTTTGATGCCCGTGTACCGATCAGGCTCCTCGGCGGCCACGGACGGCAGCAGCTCCCTCCCCTTTCAGCTGCTATAGGCTGGGAGGGAGACTGCACACGATTGGCTGGAAGCATAGTTATGCTGTGCGGGACCAAAAGGCAGGAGACACCACGATGCGGCTGAAGACATGCAGGCAACTTCACTGCCCCCCTCCCCCCACCACCAGGAGAGAAGAAGAGGGCACAGCACCTGAAGAAGGAAGGACAAGTACCACTGTAAGTACCTGTTCTTTCTACGTGACCTCTGACCTCTACATTCCCCCGCTGGCCTCTGCACTGCATACATACTGACCGCTGACCTCTACATTCCCCCGCTGGCCTCTGCACTGGATACATACTGACCGCTGACCTCTACATTCCCCCGCTGACCTCTGCACTGCATACATACTGACCGCTGACCTCTACATTTCCCCGCTGACCTCTGCGCTGCATACATACTGACCGCTGA